>NW_027446491.1:0-55506 GCF_038048845.1 Mixophyes fleayi | reverse complement strand
TTGATTCAATTCATGATTCAATTCATGATTCAAGATTCATGATTCATAATTCGATTCATGATTCATTATTCAATTCATGATTCATGATTCATTATTCAATTCATGATTCATTATTCATGATTCAATTCATGATTTATGATTCATTATTCAATTCATGATTCATGATTCAATTTATGATTCATGATTCAATTCATGATTCATAAATTATGATTCAATTCATGATTCATGATTCAATTCATGATTCATGATTCATTTCATGATTCATGATTCATGATTCATGATTAAGGATTCGAATCATGATTCATGATTCATGATTCGATTCATGATTCATGATTCATGATTAAATTCATGATTCATGATTCATGATTCATGATTCAATTCATGATTCATGATTCGATTCATGATTCGATTTATGATTTATGATTCATGATTTAATTCATGATTCATGATTCATGATTCGATTCATGATTCATGATTCGATTTATGCTTTATGATTCATGATTTAATTTATGATTCATGATTCAATTGATGATTCATGATTCAATTCATGATTCAATTCACGATTCATGATTTATGATTCATGATTCAATTCATGATTCATGATTCAATTCATGATTCATGATTTATGATTCAATTCATGATTCAATTCATGATTCATGATACATGATTCATGATTCAATTCATGATTCATGATTCAATTAATGATTCATGATTCAATTCATGATTCGATTCCTGATTAAAATCATGATTCATGATTCAATTCATGATTCATGATTCATGATTCAATTCAAGATTCATGATTCATGATTCATGATTCAATTCATGATTCATGATTCATGATTCATTTCATGATTAAATTCATGATTCATGATTTGATTAATGATTTATGATTCAATTCATGATTCATGATTCGATTCATGATTCATGATTCAATTCATGATTCATGATTCGATTCATGATTCATGATTCAATTCATGATTCATGTTTCATGATTAAATTCATGTTTCATGTTTCATGATTCAATTTATGATTTGTGATTCATGATTCATGATTCAATTCATGATTCAATTCATGATTCATAATTCATGATTCATGATTCAATTCATGATTCATGATTCATGATTCAATTCATGATTCAATTTATGATTCGTGATTCATGATTCATGATTCAATTCATGATTCATGAGTCATGATTCAATTCATGACTCAATTCATGATTCATAATTCATGATCATGATTTAATTCATGATTCATGAATCATTTCATGATTCATGATTTATGATTTATAATTCATGATTTAATTCATGATCCATGATTCATGATTCAATTGATGATTCATGATTCATGATTCAATTCATGATTCAATTCATGATCATGATTCATGATTTAATTTATGCTTCATGATTCATGATTCAATTCATGATTCATGATTCATGATTCAATTCATGATTCAATTCATGATTCATGATTCAATTCATGATTTATGATTCAATTCATTATTCAATTCATGATTCATGATTCGATTAATGATTTATGATTCAATTCATGATTCAATTCTTGATTCATGATTTGATTCATGATTCATGATTCATGATTCAATTCATGATTCATGATTCATGATTCAATTCATGATTCATGATTCAATTCATGATTCATGATTCATGATTCAATTTATGATTCGTGATTTCATGATTCAATTCATGATTCATGATTCATGATTCAATTCATGATTCAATTTATGATTCATGATTCAATTCATGATTTATGATTCAATTCATGTTTCGATTTATGATTCATGATTCAATTCATGATTTATGATTCAATTCATGATTCGATTCCTGATTAAAATCATGATTCATGATTCAATTCATGATTCATGATTCAATTCATGATTCATGATTCATGATTTAATTCATGATTCATGATTCATGATTCATGTTTCATGATTCAATTCATGATTCAATTCATGATTCATGATTCATGATTCGATTAATGATTCATGATTCGATTTATGATTTATGATTCATGATTTAATTCATGATTCATGATTCAATTGATGATTCATGATTCATGATTCAATTCATTATTCAATTCATGATTCATGATTCATGTTTGAATTTATGATTCATGATTCATGATTCAATTCATTATTCATGATTCTATTCATGATTCAATTCATGATTCATGATTTATGATTCATGATTCAATTCATGATTCATGATTCAATTCATGATTCATGATTCAATTCATGATTCATAATTCATGATTCATGATTCATGATTCAATTCATGATTTATGATTCAATTCATGATTCATGATTCATAATTCAATTTATGATTCGTGATTCATTAATCAATTCATGATTCATGATTCAATTCATGATTAAAATTATGATTCATGATCAATTCATGATTAATGATTCAATTCATGATTCGATTTATGATTCATGATTCAATTCATGATTTATGATTCAATTCATGATGCGATTCCTGATTCAATTCATGATTCATGATTCAATTCATGATTCATGATTCAATTCATGATTCATGATTCATGATTCATGATTTAATTCATGATTCATGATTCATGATTCATGTTTCAAGATTCAATTCATGATTCAATTCATGATTCAATAATGATTCATGATTCGATTAATGATTCATGATTCAATTCATGATTCATGTATCAATTCATGATTCAATTCATGATTCAATTCGTGATTCATAATTTAATTCATGATTCAATTCATGATTCATGATTTGATTAATGGTTTATGATTCAATTCATGATTCAATTCATGATTCATGATTCGATACATGATTCATGATTCATGATTAAATTCATGATTCATGATTCAATTTATGATTCATGATTCATGATTCAATTCATGATTCATGATTCAATTCATGATTCAATTAATGATTCATGATTCATGATTCATGATTCAATTCATGATTCATAATTCATAATTCATGATTCAATTCATGATTTAATTTATGATTCGTGATTCATGATTCATGATTCAATTTATGATTCATGATTCAATTAATGATTCAATTCATGATTCATGATTCGATCATGATTCAATTCATGATTCATGATTCATTTCATGATTCATGATTCACGATTCATGATTCGATTCATGATTCATGATTCAATTCATGATTCATGTTTCATGATTCAATTCATGATTCAATTCATGATTCAATTTATGATTCATGATTCAATTCATGATTCAATTAATGATTCATGATTCAATTCATGATTCAATTCATGATTCATAATTCATAATTCATGATTCAATTCATGATTCATAATTCATGACTCATGATTCAATTCATGATTCATGATTCATTTCATGATTCATGATTCATGATTCAATTCATGATTCATGATTCAATTCATGATTTAATTTATGATTAATGATTCAATTCATGATTCAATTCATGATTCATGATTCGATTAATGATTCATGATTCAATTCATGATTCATGATTCATGATTCAATTCATGATTCAATTCGTGATTCATGATTCAATTCATGATTCATGATTCATGATTCAATTCATGATTCAATTTGTGATTCATAATTTAATTCATGATTCAATTCTTGATTCATGATTTGATTAATGGTTTATGATTCAATTAATGATTCAATTCATGATTCATAATTCATTTCATGATTCATGATTCATGATTCAATTCATGATTCAAGATTTCATTTCATGATTCATGATTCATGAATCATGATTCGATTCATGATTCATGATTCATGATTCAATTCATGATTCATGATTCATGATTCAATCATGATTCAATTCATGATTCAATTCATGATTCATGATTCAATTCATGATTCAATTCATGATTCATAATTCATGGTTCATGATTCAATTCATGATTCATAATTCATGACTCATGTTTCAATTCATGATTCATGATTCATGATTTGATTCATGATTCATGATTCATGATTAAATTCATGATTCATGGTTCATGATTCAATTTATGATTCGTGATTCATGATTCAATTCATGATTCCTGATTCATGATTCAATTCATGATTCGATTTATGATTCATGATTCATGATTCAATTCATGATTCATGATTCATAATTCAATTAATGATTCATGATTCAATTCATGATTCATGATTCAATTCATGATTCGATTCCTGATTAAAATCATAATTCATGATTCAATTCATGATTCATGATTCAATTCATGATTCGATTCCTGATTAAAATCATGATTCATGATTCAATTCATGATTCATGATTCATGATTCAATTCATGATTCATGTTTCATGATTCATGATTCAATTCATGATTCAATTCATGATTTATGATTCAATTCATGATTCAATTCATGATTCATGACTTGATTAATGATTTATGAATCAATTCATGATTCAATTCATGATTCATGATTCGATTCATGATTCATGATTCATCATTCAATTCATGATTCATGATTCATGATTCATGATTCAATTCATGATTCATGATTCATGATTCGATTCATGATTCATGATTCATGATTCGATTCATGATTCATGATTCAATTCATGATTCATTATTCAATTCATGATTCATGATCCATGATTCATTTCTGATTCATGATTCATGATTCAATTCATGATTCATGATTCATTATTCAATTCATGATTCATGATTCATGAGTCAAGATTCATGATTCATGATTCAAGATTCAATTCATGATTTATGATTCATTATACAATTCATGATTCATGATTCATGATTCAATTCATGATTCATGATTTATTTCATGATTCATGATTCATGATTTAATTCATGATTCATGATTCAATTCATGATTCATGATTCAATTCATGATTCATGATTCATGATTCAATTCATGATTCATGATTCATTATTCAATTCATGATTCATGATTCATGATTTAATTCATGATTCATGATTCATGATTCAATTCATGATTCATGATTCAATTGATGAATCATGATTCATGATTCAATTCATGATTCAATTCATGATTCATGATTCATGATTCAATTCATGATTCATGATTCATTATTCAATTCATGATTCATGATTCATGATTCAATTCATGATTCATGATTTATTTCATGATTCATGATTCATGATTTAATTCATGATTCATGATTCAATTCATGATTCATGATTCAATTCATGATTCATGATTCATGATTCAATTCATGATTCATGATTCATTATTCAATTCATGATTCATGATTCATGATTTAATTCATGATTCATGATTCATTATTCAATTCATGATTCATGATTCATGATTCAATTCATGATTCATGATTCATTTCATGATTCATGATTCATGATTCATGATTCATGATTCATGATTCATGATTTAATTCATGATTCATGATTCATGATTCATGATTCATGATTCATGATTTAATTCATGATTCATGATTCATGAATTATGATACAATTCATGATTCAATTCATGATTCATGATTCATTTCATGATTCATGATTCATGATTCATGATTCAATTCATGATTCAATTCATGATTCATGATTCAATTCATGATTCAATTTATGATTCGTGATTCATGATTCATGATTTAATTCATGATTCATGATTCATGATTCAATGCATGATTCAATTCATGATTCATAATTCATGATTCATGATTCAATTCATGATTCATGATTTATTTCATGATTCATGATTCATGATTCATGATTCGATTCATGATTCATGATTCATGATTCGATTCATGAATCATGATTCATGATTCAATTCATGATTCATGATTCATGATTCAATTTATGATTCAATTCATGATTCAATTTATGATTCATGATTCAATTCATGATTCAATTAATGATTCATGATTCAATTCATGATTCAATTCATGATTCATAATTCATGATTCAATTCATGATTCAATTCATGATTCAATTCATGATTCATAATTCATGACTCATGATTCAATTCATGATTCATAATTCATTTCATGATTCATGATTCATGATTCAATTCATGATTCATGATTCAATTCATGATTCAATTTAGGATTCATGATTCAATTCATGATTCAATTCATGATTCATGATTCATGATTCATGATTTAATTCATGATTCATGATTCATGATTCATGTTTCATGATTCAATTCATGAATCAATTCATGATTCAATTAATGATTCATGATTCGATTAATGATTCATGATTCAATTCATGATTCATGATTCATGATTCAATTCATGATTCAATTCATGATTCAATTTGTGATTCATAATTTAATTCATGATTCAATTCATGATTAATGATTTGATTAATGGTTTATGATTCAATTCATGATTCATGATTCGATACATGATTCATGATTCATGATTAAATTCATGATTCATGATTCAATTTATGATTCAATTCATGATTCATGATTCATGATTCAATTCATGATTCATGATTCATGATTCAATTCATGATTCATGATTCATGATTAAATTCATGATTCATGATTCAATTCATGATTCAATTTATGATTCGTGATTCATGATTCATGATTCAATTCATGATTCATGATTCATGATTCAATGCATGATTCAATTCATGATTCATAATTCATGATTCATGATTCAATTCATGATTCATGATTTATTTCATGATTCATGATTCATGATTCGATTCATGATTCATGATTCATGATTCGATTCATGATTCATGATTCATGATTCAATTCATGATTCAATTCATGATTCAATTTATGATTCATGATTCAATGCATGATTCAATTAATGATTCATGATTCAATTCATGATTCAATACATGATTCATAATTCATGATTCAATTCATGATTCAATTCATGATTCATAATTCATGACTTATGATTCAATTCATGATTCATAATTCATTTCATGATTCATGATTCATGATTCAATTCATGATTCATGATTCAATTCATGACTCAATTTATGATTCATGATTCAGATCATGATTCAATTCATGATTCATGATTCATGATTCATGATTTAATTCATGATTCATGATTCATGATTCATGTTTCATGATTCAATTCATGAATCAATTCATGATTCAATTAATGATTCATGATTTGATTAATGATTCATGATTTAATTCATGATTCATGATTCAATGTTCAATTCATGATTCAATTCATGATTCAATTCGTGATTCATAATTTAATTCATGATTCAATTCATGATTCATGATTTGATTAATGGTTTATGATTTAATTCATGATTCAATTCATGATTCATGATTCAATACATGATTCATGATTCATGATTAAATTCATTATTCATGATTCAATTTATGATTCATGATTCAAGATTCATGATTCATGATTCAAGATTCATGATTCATTTCATGATTCATGATTCAATTCATGATTCATGATTCATTATACAATTCATGATTCATGATTCATGACTCATGATTCAATTCATGATTCATGATTCATGATTCAATTGATGAATCATGATTCATGATTCAATTCATGATTCAATTCATGATTCATGATTCATGATTCAATTCATGATTCATGATTCATGATTCAATTCATGATTCATGATTCATGATTCAATTCATGATTCATGATTCATGATTCAATTCATGATTCAAGATTCATTTCATGATTCATGATTCATGATTCATGATTCGATTCATGATTCATGATTCATGATTCAATTCATGATTCATGATTCATGATTCAATTCATGATTCAATTCATGATTCAATTCATGATTCATGATTCAATTCATGATTCAATTCATGATTCATAATTCATGGTTCATGATTCAATTCATGATTCATAATTCATGACTCATGATTCAATTCATGATTCATGATTCATTTCATAATTCATGATTCATGATTTAATTAATGATTCATGATTCAATTCATGATTATATTTATGATTCATGATTCAATTCATGATTCAATTAATGATTTATGATTCGATTAATAATTCATGATTCAATTCATGATTCATGATTCATGATTCAATTCATGATTCATGATTCAATTCATGATTCATGATTCAATTCATGATTCATAATTCATGATTTATGTTTCAATTCATGATTCATGATTTGATTCATGATTCATGATTCATGATTAAATTCATGATTCATGGTTCATGATTCAATTTATGATTCGTGATTCATGATTCAATTCATGATTCCTGATTCATGATTCAATTCATGATTCGAATTATGATTCATGATTCATGATTCAATTCATGATTCATGATTCATAATTCAATTAATGATTCATGATTCAATTCATGATTCATGATTCAATTCATGATTCGTTTCCTGATTAAAATCATGATTCATGATTCAATTCATGATTCATGATTCAATTCATGATTCGATTCCTGATTAAAATCATGATTCATGATTCAATTCATGATTCATGATTCATGATTCAATTCATGATTCATGTTTCATGATTCATGATTCAATTCACGATTCAATTCATGATTTATGATTCAATTCATGATTCAATTCATGATTCATGATTTGATTAATGATTTATGATTCAATTCATGATTCAATTCATGATTCATGATTCGATTCATGATTCATGATTCATCATTCAATTCATGATTCATGATTCATGATTCATGATTCAATTCATGATTCATGATTCATGATTCGATTCATGATTCATGATTCATGATTCGATTCATGATTCATGATTCAATTCATGATTCATTATTCAATTCATGATTCATGATCCATGATTCATTTCTGATTCATGATTCATGATTCAATTCATGATTCATGATTCATTATTCAATTCATGATTCATGATTCATGATTCAAGATTCATGATTCATGATTCAAGATTCATGATTCATTTCATGATTCATGATTCATGATTCAATTCATGATTTATGATTCATTATACAATTCATGATTCATGATTCATGACTCATGATTCAATTCATGATTCATGATTCAATTGATGAATCATGATTCATGATTCATGATTCAATTCATGATTCATGATTCAATTCATGATTCAATTCATGATTCATGATTCATGATTCAATTCATGATTCATGATTCATGATTCAATTCATGATTCATGATTCATGATTCAATTCATGATTCATGATTCATGATTTAATTCATGATTCATGATTCATCATTCAATTCATGATTTATGATTCATTTCATGATTCATGATTCATGATTCATGATTTAATTCATGATTCATGATTCAATTCATGATTCATGATTCAATTCATGATTCATGATTCATGATTCAATTCATGATTCATGATTCATTATTTAATTCATGATTCATGATTCATGATTTAATTCATGATTCATGATTCATTATTCAATTCATGATTCATGATTCATGATTCAATTCATGATTCATGATTCATGATTCATTTCATGATTCATGATTCATGATTCATGATTCATGATTCATGATTTAATTCATGATTCATGAATTATGATACAATTCATGATTCAATTCATGATTCATGATTCATTTCAGGATTCATGATTCATGATTCAATTCATGATTCAATTTATGATTCGTGATTCATGATTCATGATTCAATTCATGTTTCATGATTCATGATTCAATGCATGATTCAATTCATGATTCATAATTCATGATTCATGATTCAATTCATGATTCATGATTTATTTCATGATTCATGATTCATGATTCATGATTCGATTCATGATTCATGATTCATGATTCGATTCATGATTCATGATTCATGATTCAATTCATGATTCATGATTCATGATTCAATTTATGATTCAATTCATGATTCAATTTATGATTCATGATTCAATTCATGATTCAATTAATGATTCATGATTCAATTCATGATTCAATTCATGATTCATAATTCATGATTCAATTCATGATTCAATTCATGATTCATAATTCATGACTCATGATTCAATTCATGATTCATAATTCATTTCATGATTCATGATTCATGATTCAATTCATGATTCATGATTCAATTCATGATTCATGATTCAATTCATGATTCAATTTAGGATTCATGATTCAATTCATGATTCAATTCATGATTCATGATTCATGATTTAATTCATGATTCATGATTCATGATTCATGTTTCATGATTCAATTCATGAATCAATTCATGATTCAATTAATGATTCATGATTCGATTAATGATTCATGATTCAATTCATGATTCATGATTCATGATTCAATTCATGATTCAATTCATGATTCAATTTGTGATTCATAATTTAATTCATGATTCAATTCATGATTCATGATTTGATTAATGGTTTATGATTCAATTCATGATTCAATTCATGATTCATGATTCGATACATGATTCATGATTCATGATTAAATTCATGATTCATGATTCAATTTATGATTCAATTCATGTTTCATGATTCATGATTCAATTCATGATTCATGATTCATGATTAAATTCATGATTCATGATTCAATTCATGATTCAATTTATGATTCGTGATTCATGATTCATGATTCAATTCATGATTCATGATTCAATGCATGATTCAATTCATGATTCATAATTCATGATTCATGATTCAATTCATGATTCATGATTTATTTCATGATTCATGATTCATGATTCATGATTCGATTCATGATTCATGATTCGATTCATGATTCATGATTCATGATTCAATTCATGATTCATGATTCATGATTCAATTTATGATTCATGATTCAATGCATGATTCAATTAATGATTCATGATTCAATTCATGATTCAATTCATGATTCATAATTCATGATTCAATTCATGATTCAATTCATGATTCATAATTCATGACTTATGATTCAATTCATGATTCATAATTCATTTCATGATTCATGATTCATGATTTAATTAATGATTCATGATTCAATTCATGATTATATTTATGATTCATGATTCAATTCATGATTCAATTAATGATTTATGATTCGATTAATAATTCATGATTCAATTCATGATTCATGATTCATGATTCAATTCATGATTCATGATTCAATTCATGATTCATGATTCAATTCATGATTCATAATTCATGATTTATGTTTCAATTCATGATTCATGATTTGATTCATGATTCATGATTCATGATTAAATTCATGATTCATGGTTCATGATTCAATTTATGATTCGTGATTCATGATTCAATTCATGATTCCTGATTCATGATTCAATTCATGATTCGAATTATGATTCATGATTCATGATTCAATTCATGATTCATGATTCATAATTCAATTAATGATTCATGATTCAATTCATGATTCATGATTCAATTCATGATTCGATTCCTGATTAAAATCATGATTCATGATTCAATTCATGATTCATGATTCAATTCATGATTCGATTCCTGATTAAAATCATGATTCATGATTCAATTCATGATTCATGATTCATGATTCAATTCATGATTCATGTTTCATGATTCATGATTCAATTCATGATTCAATTCATGATTTATGATTCAATTCATGATTCAATTCATGATTCATGATTTGATTAATGATTTATGATTCAATTCATGATTCAATTCATGATTCATGATTCGATTCATGATTCATGATTCATCATTCAATTCATGATTCATGATTCATGATTCATGATTCAATTCATGATTCATGATTCATGATTCGATTCATGATTCATGATTCATGATTCGATTCATGATTCATGATTCAATTCATGATTCATTATTCAATTCATGATTCATGATCCATGATTCATTTCTGATTCATGATTCATGATTCAATTCATGATTCATTATTCAATTCATGATTCATGATTCATGATTCAAGATTCATGATTCATGATTCAAGATTCATGATTCATTTCATGATTCATGATTCATGATTCAATTCATGATTTATGATTCATTATACAATTCATGATTCATGATTCATGACTCATGATTCAATTCATGATTCATGATTCAATTGATGAATCATGATTCATGATTCATGATTCAATTCATGATTCATGATTCAATTCATGATTTAATTCATGATTCATGATTCATGATTCAATTCATGATTCATGATTCATGATTCAATTCATGATTCATGATTCATGATTCAATTCATGATTCATGATTCATGATTTAATTCATGATTCATGATTCATCATTCAATTCATGATTTATGATTCATTTCATGATTCATGATTCATGATTCATGATTTAATTCATGATTCATGATTCAATTCATGATTCATGATTCAATTCATGATTCATGATTCATGATTCAATTCATGATTCATGATTCATTATTTAATTCATGATTCATGATTCATGATTTAATTCATGATTCATGATTCATTATTCAATTCATGATTCATGATTCATGATTCAATTCATGATTCATGATTCATTTCATGATTCATGATTCATGATTCATGATTCATGATTCATGATTTAATTCATGATTCATGAATTATGATACAATTCATGATTCAATTCATGATTCATGATTCATTTCAGGATTCATGATTCATGATTCATGATTCAATTCATGATTCAATTTATGATTCGTGATTCATGATTCATGATTCAATTCATGTTTCATGATTCATGATTCAATGCATGATTCAATTCATGATTCATAATTCATGATTCATGATTCAATTCATGATTCATGATTTATTTCATGATTCATGATTCATGATTCATGATTCGATTCATGATTCATGATTCATGATTCGATTCATGATTCATGATTCATGATTCAATTCATGATTCATGATTCATGATTCAATTTATGATTCAATTCATGATTCAATTTATGATTCATGATTCAATTCATGATTCAATTAATGATTCATGATTCAATTCATGATTCAATTCATGATTCATAATTCATGATTCAATTCATGATTCAATTCATGATTCATAATTCATGACTCATGATTCAATTCATGATTCATAATTCATTTCATGATTCATGATTCATGATTCAATTCATGATTCATTATTCAATTCATGATTCATGATTCAATTCATGATTCAATTTAGGATTCATGATTCAATTCATGATTCAATTCATGATTCATGATTCATGATTCATGATTTAATTCATGATTCATGATTCATGATTCATGTTTCATGATTCAATTCATGAATCAATTCATGATTCAATTAATGATTCATGATTCGATTAATGATTCATGATTCAATTCATGATTCATGATTCATGATTCAATTCATGATTCAATTCATGATTCAATTTGTGATTCATAATTTAATTCATGATTCAATTCATGATTCATGATTTGATTAATGGTTTATGATTCAATTCATGATTAAATTCATGATTCATGATTCGATACATGATTCATGATTCATGATTAAATTCATGATTCATGATTCAATTTATGATTCAATTCATGTTTCATGATTCATGATTCAATTCATGATTCATGATTCATGATTAAATTCATGATTCATGATTCAATTCATGATTCAATTTATGATTCGTGATTCATGATTCATGAATTAATTCATGATTCATGATTCATGATTCAATGCATGATTCAATTCATGATTCATAATTCATGATTCATGATTCAATTCATGATTCATGATTTATTTCATGATTCATGATTCATGATTCATGATTCGATTCATGATTCATGATTCGATTCATGATTCATGATTCATGATTCAATTCATGATTCATGATTCATGATTCAATTTATGATTCATGATTCAATGCATGATTCAATTAATGATTCATGATTCAATTCATGATTCAATTCATGATTCATAATTCATGATTCAATTCATGATTCAATTCATGATTCATAATTCATGACTTATGATTCAATTCATGATTCATAATTCATTTCATGATTCATGATTCATGATTCAATTCATGATTCATGATTCAATTCATGATTCATGATTCAATTCATGATTCAATTTATGATTCATGATTCAATTCATGATTCAATTCATGATTCATGATTCATGATTAATGATTTAATTCATGATTCATGATTCATGATTCATGATTAATGATTTAATTCATGAATCAATTCATGATTCAATTAATGATTCATGATTCGATTAATGATTCATGATTCAATTCATGATTCATGATTCATGATTCAATTCATGATTCAATTCATGATTCAATTCGTGATTCATAATTTAATTCATGATTCAATTCATGATTCATGATTTGATTAATGGTTTATGATTCAATTCATGATTCAATTCATGATTCATGATTCAATACATGATTCATGATTCATGATTAAATTCATTATTCATGATTCAATTTATGATTCATGATTCAAGATTCATGATTCATGATTCAAGATTCATGATTCATTTCAAGATTCATGATTCATGATTCAATTCATGATTCATGATTCATTATACAATTCATGATTCATGATTCATGACTCATGATTCAATTCATGATTCATGATTCATGATTAAATTCATGATTCATGATTCAATTCATGATTCAATTTATGATTCGTGATTCATGATTCATGATTCAATTCATGATTCATGATTCATGATTCAATGCATGATTCAATTCATGATTCATAATTCATGATTCATGATTCAATTCATGATTCATGATTTATTTCATGATTCATGATTCATGATTCATGATTCGATTCATGATTCATGATTCATGATTCGATTCATGATTCATGATTCATGATTCAATTCATGATTCATGATTCATGATTCAATTTATGATTCATGATTCAATGCATGATTCAATTAATGATTCATGATTCAATTCATGATTCAATTCATGATTCATAATTCATGATTCAATTCATGATTCAATTCATGATTCATAATTCATGACTTATGATTCAATTCATGATTCATAATTCATTTCATGATTCATGATTCATGATTCAATTCATGATTCATGATTCAATTCATGATTCATGATTCAATTCATGATTCAATTTATGATTCATGATTCAATTCATGATTCAATTCATGATTCATGATTCATGATTAATGATTTAATTCATGATTCATGATTCATGATTCATGATTAATGATTTAATTCATGAATCAATTCATGATTCAATTAATGATTCATGATTCGATTAATGATTCATGATTCAATTCATGATTCATGATTCATGATTCAATTCATGATTCAATTCATGATTCAATTCGTGATTCATAATTTAATTCATGATTCAATTCATGATTCATGATTTGATTAATGGTTTATGATTTAATTCATGATTCAATTCATGATTCATGATTCAATACATGATTCATGATTCATGATTAAATTCATTATTCATGATTCAATTTATGATTCATGATTCAAGATTCATGATTCATGATTCAAGATTCATGATTCATTTCATGATTCATGATTCAATTCATGATTCATGATTCATTATACAATTCATGATTCATGATTCATGACTCATGATTCAATTCATGATTCATGATTCATGATTCAATTGATGAATCATGATTCATGATTCAATTCATGATTCAATTCATGATTCATGATTCATGATTCAATTCATGATTCATGATTCATTATTCAATTCATGATTCATGATTCATGATTCAATTCATGATTCATGATTCATGATTCAATTCATGATTCAAGATTCATTTCATGATTCATGATTCATGATTCATGATTCGATTCATGATTCATGATTCATGATTCAATTCATGATTCATGATTCATGATTCAATTCATGATTCAATTCATGATTCAATTCATGATTCATGATTCAATTCATGATTCAATTCATGATTCATAATTCATGGTTCATGATTCAATTCATGATTCATAATTCATGACTCATGATTCAATTCATGATTCATGATTCATTTCATAATTCATGATTCATGATTTAATTAATGATTCATGATTCAATTCATGATTATATTTATGATTCATGATTCAATTCATGATTCAATTAATGATTTATGATTCGATTAATAATTCATGATTCAATTCATGATTCATGATTCATGATTCAATTCATGATTCATGATTCAATTCATGATTCATGATTCAATTCATGATTCATAATTCATGATTTATGTTTCAATTCATGATTCATGATTTGATTCATGATTCATGATTCATGATTAAATTCATGATTCATGGTTCATGATTCAATTTATGATTCGTGATTCATGATTCAATTCATGATTCCTGATTCATGATTCAATTCATGATTCGAATTATGATTCATGATTCATGATTCAATTCATGATTCATGATTCATAATTCAATTAATGATTCATGATTCAATTCATGATTCATGATTCAATTCATGATTCGATTCCTGATTAAAATCATGATTCATGATTCAATTCATGATTCATGATTCAATTCATGATTCGATTCCTGATTAAAATCATGATTCATGATTCAATTCATGATTCATGATTCATGATTCAATTCATGATTCATGTTTCATGATTCATGATTCAATTCATGATTCAATTCATGATTTATGATTCAATTCATGATTCAATTCATGATTCATGATTTGATTAATGATTTATGATTCAATTCATGATTCAATTCATGATTCATGATTCGATTCATGATTCATGATTCATCATTCAATTCATGATTCATGATTCATGATTCATGATTCAATTCATGATTCATGATTCATGATTCGATTCATGATTCATGATTCATGATTCGATTCATGATTCATGATTCAATTCATGATTCATTATTCAATTCATGATTCATGATCCATGATTCATTTCTGATTCATGATTCATGATTCAATTCATGATTCATGATTCATTATTCAATTCATGATTCATGATTCATGATTCAAGATTCATGATTCATGATTCAAGATTCATGATTCATTTCATGATTCATGATTCATGATTCAATTCATGATTTATGATTCATTATACAATTCATGATTCATGATTCATGACTCATGATTCAATTCATGATTCATGATTCAATTGATGAATCATGATTCATGATTCATGATTCAATTCATGATTCATGATTCAATTCATGATTCAATTCATGATTCATGATTCATGATTCAATTCATGATTCATGATTCATGATTCAATCCATGATTCATGATTCATGATTCAATTCATGATTCATGATTCATGATTTAATTCATAATTCATGATTCATCATTCAATTCATGATTTATGATTCATTTCATGATTCATGATTCATGATTCATGATTTAATTCATGATTCATGATTCAATTCATGATTCATGATTCAATTCATGATTCATGATTCATGATTCAATTCATGATTCATGATTCATTATTTAATTCATGATTCATGATTCATGATTTAATTCATGATTCATGATTCATTATTCAATTCATGATTCATGATTCATGATTCAATTCATGATTCATGATTCATTTCATGATTCATGATTCATGATTCATGATTCATGATTCATGATTTAATTCATGATTCATGAATTATGATACAATTCATGATTCAATTCATGATTCATGATTCATTTCAGGATTCATGATTCATGATTCATGATTCAATTCATGATTCAATTTATGATTCGTGATTCATGATTCATGATTCAATTCATGTTTCATGATTCATGATTCAATGCATGATTCAATTCATGATTCATAATTCATGATTCATGATTCAATTCATGATTCATGATTTATTTCATGATTCATGATTCATGATTCATGATTCGATTCATGATTCATGATTCATGATTCGATTCATGATTCATGATTCATGATTCAATTCATGATTCATGATTCATGATTCAATTTATGATTCAATTCATGATTCAATTTATGATTCATGATTCAATTCATGATTCAATTAATGATTCATGATTCAATTCATGATTCAATTCATGATTCATAATTCATGATTCAATTCATGATTCAATTCATGATTCATAATTCATGACTCATGATTCAATTCATGATTCATAATTCATTTCATGATTCATGATTCATGATTCAATTCATGATTCATGATTCAATTCATGATTCATGATTCAATTCATGATTCAATTTAGGATTCATGATTCAATTCATGATTCAATTCATGATTCATGATTCATGATTCATGATTTAATTCATGATTCATGATTCATGATTCATGTTTCATGATTCAATTCATGAATCAATTCATGATTCAATTAATGATTCATGATTCGATTAATGATTCATGATTCAATTCATGATTCATGATTCATGATTCAATTCATGATTCAATTCATGATTCAATTTGTGATTCATAATTTAATTCATGATTCAATTCATGATTCATGATTTGATTAATGGTTTATGATTCAATTCATGATTCAATTCATGATTCATGATTCGATACATGATTCATGATTCATGATTAAATTCATGATTCATGATTCAATTTATGATTCAATTCATGTTTCATGATTCATGATTCAATTCATGATTCATGATTCATGATTAAATTCATGATTCATGATTCAATTCATGATTCAATTTATGATTCGTGATTCATGATTCATGATTCAATTCATGATTCATGATTCATGATTCAATGCATGATTCAATTCATGATTCATAATTCATGATTCATGATTCAATTCATGATTCATGATTTATTTCATGATTCATGATTCATGATTCATGATTCGATTCATGATTCATGATTCATGATTCGATTCATGATTCATGATTCATGATTCAATTCATGATTCATGATTCATGATTCAATTTATGATTCATGATTCAATGCATGATTCAATTAATGATTCATGATTCAATTCATGATTCAATTCATGATTCATAATTCATGATTCAATTCATGATTCAATTCATGATTCATAATTCATGACTTATGATTCAATTCATGATTCATAATTCATTTCATGATTCATGATTCATGATTCAATTCATGATTCATGATTCAATTCATGATTCATGATTCAATTCATGATTCAATTTATGATTCATGATTCAATTCATGATTCAATTCATGATTCATGATTCATGATTAATGATTTAATTCATGATTCATGATTCATGATTCATGATTAATGATTTAATTCATGAATCAATTCATGATTCAATTAATGATTCATGATTCGATTAATGATTCATGATTCAATTCATGATTCATGATTCATGATTCAATTCATGATTCAATTCGTGATTCATGATTTGATTAATGGTTTATGATTCAATTCATGATTCAATTCATGATTCATGATTCAATACATGATTCATGATTCATGATTAAATTCATTATTCATGATTCAATTTATGATTCATGATTCAAGATTCATGATTCATGATTCAAGATTCATGATTCATTTCAAGATTCATGATTCATGATTCAATTCATGATTCATGATTCATTATACAATTCATGATTCATGATTCATGACTCATGATTCAATTCATGATTCATGATTCATGATTCAATTGATGAATCATGATTCATAATTCAATTCATGATTCAATTCATGATTCATGATTCATGATTCAATTCATGATTCATGATTCATTATTCAATTCATGATTCATGATTCATGATTCAATTCATGATTCATGATTCATGATTTAATTCATGATTCATGATTCATCATTCAATTCATGATTCATGATTCATTTCATGATTCATGATTTAATTCATGATTCATGATTCATGATTCAATTCATGATTCATGATTCAATTCATGATTCATGATTCATGATTCAATTCATGATTCATGATTCATTATTCAATTCATGATTCATGATTTAATTCATGATTCATGATTCATTATTCAATTCATGATTCATGATTCATGATTCAATTCATGATTCATGATTCATTTCATGATTCATGATTCATGATTCATGATTCATGATTTAATTCATGATTCATGATTCATGATTCAATTCATGATTCATGAATTATGATACAATTCATGATTCAATTCATGATTCATGATTCATTTCATGATTCATGATTCATGATTCATGATTCAATTCATGATTCAATTCATGATTCATGATTCAATTCATGATTCAATTTATGATTCGTGATTCATGATTCATGATTCATGATTCAATGCATGATTCAATTCATGATTCATAATTCATGATTCATGATTCAATTCATGATTCATGATTTATTTCATGATTCATAATTCATGATTCGATTCATGATTCATGATTCATGATTCGATTCATGATTCATGATTCATGATTCAATTCATGATTCATGATTCATGATTCAATTTATGATTCAATTCATGATTCAATTTATGATTCATGATTCAATTCATGATTCAATTAATGATTCATGATTCAATTCATGATTCAATTCATGATTCATAATTCATGATTCAATTCATGATTCAATTCATGATTCATAATTCATGACTCATGATTCAATTCATGATTCATAATTCATTTCATGATTCATGATTCATGATTCAATTCATGATTCATGATTCAATTCATGATTCATGATTCAATTCATGATTCAATTTATGATTCATGATTCAATTCATGATTCAATTCATGATTCATGATTCATGATTCATGATTTAATTCATGATTCATGATTCATGATTCATGTTTCATGATTCAATTCATGAATCAATTCATGATTCAATTAATGATTCATGATTCGATTAATGATTCATGATTCAATTCATGATTCATGATTCATGATTCAATTCATGTTTCAATTAATGATTCAATTCGTGATTCATAATTTAATTCATGATTCAATTCATGATTCATGATTTGATTAATTATTTATGATTCAATTCATGATTCAATTAATGATTCATGATTCGATACATGATTCATGATTCATGATTAAATTCATGATTCATGATTCAATTTATGATTCGTGATTCATGATTCATGATTCAATTCATGATTCAATTCATGATTCATGATTCATGATTCATGATTAAATTCATGATTCATGATTCAATTTATGATTCGTGATTCATGATTCATGATTCAATTCATGATTCAATTCATGATTCATGATTCATGATTCAATTCATGATTCATGATTCATGATTAAATTCATGATTCATGATTCAATTTATGATTCGTGATTCATGATTCATGATTCAATTCATGATTCAATTCATGATTCATGATTCATGATTCAATTCATGATTCATAATTCATAATTCATTATTCAATTCATGATTCAATTTATGATTCATGATTCATAATTCATCATTCAATTCATGATTCATGATTCATGATTCAATTCATGATTCATGATTCATGATTCGATTCATGATTCATGATTCAATTCCTTATTCATTATTCAATTCATGATTCATGATCCATGATTCATTTCTGATTCATGATTTATGATTTAATTCATGATTCATTATTCAATTCATGATGCATGATTCATGATTCATGATTCAAGATTCATGATTCATTTCATGATTCATGATTCATGATTCAATTCATGATTTATGATTTATGATTCAATTCATGATTCAATTCATGATTCATGATTCAAATCATGATTCATGATTTATTTCATGATTCATGATTTATTTCATGATTCATGATTCGATTCATGATTCATTATTCAATCCATGATTCATGATTCATTATTCAATTCTTGATTCATGATTCAATTGATGATTCATGATTCAATTCATGATTCAATTCATGATTCATGGTTCATGATTCAATTTATGATTCATGATTCATGATTCAATTCATGATTCATGATTCGTGATTCAATTCATGATTCATGATTCATGATTCATTATTCAATTCATGATTCATGATTCGTGATTCAATTCATGATTAATGATTCATGATTTAATTCATAATTCATGATTCATGATTCAATTCATGATTCATGATTTATTATTTAATTCATGATTCATGATTCATTTCATGATTCATGATTCATGATTCATGATTTAATTCATGATTCATGATTCATGATTCAATTCATGATTCATGATTCAATTCATGATTCATGATTCAATTCATGATTTATGATTCATTATTCAATTCATGATTCATGATTTAATTCATGATTCATGATTCCTTATTCAATTCATGATTCATGATTCAATACATGATTCATGATTCATGATTCAATTCATGATTCATGATTCATTTCATGATTCATGATTCATGATTCATGATTTAATTCATGATTCATGATTCATGATTCAATTCATGATTCATGATTCAATTTATGATTCATGATTCATGATTCAATTCATGATTCATAATTCATGATTCAATTCATGATTCATGATTCATGATTCATGATTCAATTCATGATTCAATTCATGATTCATGATTCAATTCATGATTCAATTTATGATTCTGATTCATGATTCATGATTCAATTCATGATTCATGATTCATGATTCAATGCATGATTCAATTCATGATTCATAATTCATGATTCATGATTCAATTCATGATTCATGATTAAATTCATGATTC
This sequence comes from Mixophyes fleayi, assembly GCF_038048845.1. Taxonomy (NCBI): domain Eukaryota; kingdom Metazoa; phylum Chordata; class Amphibia; order Anura; family Limnodynastidae; genus Mixophyes; species Mixophyes fleayi. The sequence goes on along the minus strand of NW_027446491.1, from coordinate 33,036 downwards.
ATGATTCATGATTCGATTCATGATTCATGATTTGATTTATGATTTATGATTCATGATTTAATTCATGATTCATGATTCATGATTCAATTGATGATTCATGATTCATAATTTATTTATGATTCATGATTTATGATTCAATTCATGATTCATGATTCATGATTCAATTCATGATTCAATTCATGATTCATGATTTAATTCATGATTTATGATTCATGTTTCAATTCATGATTCATGATTCAATTTATGATTCATGATTCATGATTCAATTCATGATTCATGATTCATTTCATGATTCATGATTCATGATTCATGATTCAATTCATGATTCATGATTCAATTCATGATTCAATTTATGATTCTGATTCATGATTCATGATTCAATTCATGATTCATGATTCATTTCATGATTCATGATTCATGATTCATGATTCATGATTAAATTCATGATTCATGATTCATGATTCGATTCATGATTCATGATTTGATTTATGATTTATGATTCATGATTTAATTCATGATTTATGATTCAATTCATGATTCATGATTCATAATTAATGATTCAATTCATGATTCATGATTCAATTCATGATTCATGATTCGATTAATGATTTATGATTTATGATTCAATTCATGATTCATGATTCATGATTCAATTCATGATTCATGATTCATGATTCGTTTCATGATTCATGATGCAATTCATGATTCATGTTTCATGATTCAATTCATGATTCATGATTCATGATTCAATTTATGATTCGTGATTCATGATTCATGATTCGATTCATGATTCATGCTTCAATTCATGATTCATGATTCAATTCATGATTCATAATTCATGATTTATGATTCATGATTCATGATTCATGATTCATGATTCAATTCATGATTCATAATTCATGATTTATGATTCAATTCATGATTCATGATTCGATTCATGATTCATGATTGAATTCATGATTCATGATTCGATTCATGATTCATGATTCAATTCATGATTCATGATTCAATTAATGATTCAATTCATGATTCATAATTCATGATTTATGATTCAATTCATGATTCATAATTCATGATTCATGATTCAATTCATGATTCATGATTCATGATTCATGATTCAATTCATGATTCATGATTCATGATTCATGATTCAATTCATGATTCATGATTCATGATTCAATTCATGATTCAATTTATGATTCAATTTATGATTCATGATTCAATTCATGATTCAATTAATGATTCATGATTCAATTCTTGATTCAATTCATTATTCATAATTCATGATTCATGATTCAATTCATGATTCATAATTCAATTCATGATTCAATTTATGATTCATGATTCAATTCATGATTCAATTAATGATTCATGATTCGATTAATGATTCATGATTCAATTCATGATTCAATTCATGATTCATGATTAATGATTCATGATTAATGATTCATGATTCATGATTCAATTCATGATTCATAATTCATGATTTATGTTTCAATTCATGATTCATGATTCATGATTTGATTCATGATTCATGATTCATGATTAAATTCATGGTTCATGATTCAATTTATGATTCGTGATTCAATTCATGATTCATGATTCATAATTCAATTCATGATTCGATTTATGATTCATGATTCATGATTCAATTCATGATTCATGATTCATGATTCAAATAATGATTCATGATTCAATTCATGATTCAATTCCTGATTAAAATCATGATTCATGATTCAATTCATGATTCATGATTCATGATTCAATTCATGATTCATGATGCAATTCATGATTCATGTTTCATGATTCAATTCATGATTCATGATTCATGATTCAATTTATGATTCGTGATTCATGATTCATGATTCGATTCATGATTCATGCTTCAATTCATGATTCATGATTCAATTCATGATTCATAATTCATGATTTATGATTCATGATTCATGATTCATGATTCATGATTCAATTCATGATTCATAATTCATGATTTATGATTCAATTCATGATTCATGATTCATGATTCGATTCATGATTCATGATTGAATTCATGATTCATGATTCATGATTCGATTCATGATTCATGATTCAATTCATGATTCATGATTCAATTAATGATTCAATTCATGATTCATAATTCATGATTCATGATTCAATTCATGATTCATAATTCATGATTCATGATTCAATTCATGATTCATGATTCAATTCATGATTCATGATTCATGATTCATGATTCAATTCATGATTCATGATTCATGATTCATGATTCAATTCATGATTCATGATTCATGATTCAATTCATGATTCAATTTATGATTCAATTTATGATTCATGATTCAATTCATGATTCAATTAATGATTCATGATTCAATTCTTGATTCAATTCATTATTCATAATTCATGATTCATGATTCAATTCATGATTCATAATTCAATTCATGATTCAATTTATGATTCATGATTCAATTCATGATTCAATTAATGATTCATGATTCGATTAATGATTCATGATTCAATTCATGATTCAATTCATGATTCATGATTAATGATTCATGATTAATGATTCATGATTCATGATTCAATTCATGATTCATAATTCATGATTTATGTTTCAATTCATGATTCATGATTCATGATTTGATTCATGATTCATGATTCATGATTAAATTCATGGTTCATGATTCAATTTATGATTCGTGATTCAATTCATGATTCATGATTCATGATTCAATTCATGATTCGATTTATGATTCATGATTCATGATTCAATTCATGATTCATGATTCATGATTCAAATAATGATTCATGATTCAATTCATGATTCAATTCCTGATTAAAATCATGATTCATGATTCAATTCATGATTCATGATTCATGATTCAATTCATGATTCATGTTTCATGATTCAAGATTCAATTCATGATTCATGATTCATGATTCAATTCATGATTCAATTCATGATTCAATTCATGATTCAATTCATGATTCATGATTCAATTCATGATTCAATTCATGATTCATGATTTGATTAATGATTTATGATTCAAATCATGATTCAATTCATGATTCATGATTCGATTCATGATTCATGATTCATCATTCAATTCATGATTCATGATTCATGATTCAATTCATGATTCATTATTCAATTCATGATTCATGATCCATGATTCATTTCTGATTCATGATTCATGATTCAATTCATGATTCATGATTCATTATTCAATTCATGATTCATGATTCATGATTTATGATTCAAGATTCATGATTCATGATTCAAGATTCATGATTCATTTCATGATTCATGATTCAATTCATGATTCATTATAAAATTCATGATTCATGACTCATGATTCAATTCATGATTTATGATTTATGATTCAATTCATGATTCAATTCATGATTCATGATTTATTTCATGATTCATGATTCAATTCATGATTCATGATTCATTATAAAATTCATGATTCATGATTCATGACTCATGATTCAATTCATGATTTATGATTTATGATTCAATTCATGATTCAATTCATGATTCATGATTTATTTCATGATTCATGATTTATTTCATGATTCATGATTCAATTCATGATTCATGATTCATGATTTAATTCATGATTCATGATTCATGATTCAATTCATGATTCATGATTCATTATTCAATTCATGTTTCATGATTAATTTCATGATTCATGATTTAATTCATGATTCATGATTTATGATTCAATTCATGATTCATGATTCAATTCATGATTCATGATTCATTATTTAATTCATGATTCATGATTCATTATTCAATTCATGATTCATGATTCATTATTCAATTCATGATTCATGATTCATTATTTAATTCATGATTCATGATTCATTATTCAATTCATGATTTATGATTCATGACTCAATTCATGATTTATGATTCATGACTCAATTCATGATTCATGATTCATGATTCAATTCATGATTCATGATTCATTTCATGATTCATGATTTAATTCATGATTCATGATTCAATTCATGATTCATGATTCATGATTCAATTCATGATTCATGATTCAATTCATGATTCATAATTCATGATTCAATTCATGATTTATGATTCATTTCATGATTCATGATTCATGATTCAATTCATGATTCAATTCATGATTCATGATTCAATTCATGATTCAATTTATGATTCGTGATTCATGATTCATGATTCAATTCATGATTCATGATTCATGATTCAATGCATGATTCAATTCATGATTCATAATTCATGATTCATGATTCAATTCATGATTCATGATTCATGATTCATGATTCATGATTAAATTCATGATTCATGATTCGATTCATGATTCATGATTTGATTTATGATTTATGATTCATGATTCATGATTCATGATTTGATTCATGATTCATGATTTGATTTATGATTTATGATTCATGATTTAATTCATGATTCATGATTCAATTGATGATTCATGATTCATGATTTAATTTATGATTCATGATTTATGATTCAATTCATGATTCATGATTCATGATTCAATTCATGATTCATGATTCAATTCATGATTCATGATTCAATTCATGATTCATGATTCAATTCATGATTCATGATTCAATTCATGATTCAATTTATGATTCATGATTCAATTCATGATTCAATTCATGATTTATGATTCAATTCATGATTCATGATTCATGATTCAATTCATGATTCAATTCATGATTCAATTCATGATTCATAATTCATGACTCATGATTCAATTCATGATTCATAATTCATTTCATGATTCATGATTCATGATTCAATTCATGATTCATGATTCAATTCATGATTCATGATTCAATTCATGATTCATGATTCAATTCATGATTCAATTTATGATTCATGATTCAATTCATGATTCAATTTATGATTCATGATTCATGATTTAATTCATGATTCATGATTCATGATTCATGTTTCATGATTCAATTCATGAATCAATTCATGATTCAATTAATGATTCATGATTCGATTAATGATTCATGATTCAATTCATGATTCATGATTCATGATTCAATTCATGATTCAATTAATGATTCAATTCGTGATTCATAATTTAATTCATGATTCAATTCATGATTCATGATTTGATTAATGGTTTATGATTCAATTCATGATTCAATTAATGATTCATGATTCGATACATGATTCATGATTCATGATTAAATTCATGATTCATGATTCAATTTATGATTCGTGATTCATGATTTATGATTCAATTCATGATTCAATTCATGATTCATGATTCATGATTCAATTCATGATTCATGATTCATGATTAAATTCATGATTCATGATTCAATTTATGATTCGTGATTCATGATTCATGATTCAATTCATGATTCAATTCATGATTCATGATTCATGATTCAATTCATGATTCATGATTCATCATTCATTATTCAATTCATGATTCAATTTATGATTCATGATTCATGATTCATCATTCAATTCATGATTCATGATTCATGATTCAATTCATGATTCATGATTCATGATTCAATTCCTTATTCATTATTCAATTCATGATTCATGATCTATGATTCATTTCTGATTCATGATTTATGATTTAATTCATGATTCATGATTCATTATTCAATTCATGATGCATGATTCATGATTCATGATTCAAGATTCATGATTCATTTCATGATTCATGATTCATGATTCAATTCATGATTTATGATTTATGATTCAATTCATGATTCAATTCATGATTCATGATTCAAATCATGATTCATGATTTATTTCATGATTCATGATTTATTTCATGATTCATGATTCGATTCATGATTCATTATTCAATCCATGATTCATGATTCATTATTCAATTCTTGATTCATGATTCAATTGATGATTCATGATTCAATTCATGATTCAATTCATGATTCAATTCATGATTCATGGTTCATGATTCAATTAATGATTCATGATTCGATACATGATTCATGATTCATGATTAAATTCATGATTCATGATTCAATTTATGATTCGTGATTCATGATTCATGATTCAATTCATGATTCATGATTCATGATTCAATTCATGATTCATGATTAAATTCATGATTCATGATTCAATTTATGATTCGTGATTCATGATTCATGATTCAATTCATGATTCAATTTATGATTCATGATTCATGATTCAAATTATGATTCATGATTCATGATTCAATTCATGATTCATGATTCATGATTCGATTCATGATTCATGATTCAATTCCTTATTCATTATTCAATTCATGATTCATGATCCATGATTCATTTCTGATTCATGATTTATGATTTAATTCATGATTCATGATTCATTATTCAATTCATGATGCATGATTCATGATTCATGATTCAAGATTCATGATTCATGATTCGATTCAAGATTCATTATTCAATCCATGATTTATGATTTATGATTCAATTCATGATTCAATTCATGATTCATGATTCAAATCATGATTCATGATTTATTTCATGATTCATGATTTATTTCATGATTCATGATTCGATTCAAGATTCATTATTCAATCCATGATTCATGATTCATTATTCAATTCTTGATTCATGATTCAATTGATGATTCATGATTCAATTCATGATTCAATTCATGATTCATGGTTCATGATTCAATTTATGATTCATGATTCATGACTCAATTCATGATTCATGATTCGTGATTCAATTCATGATTCATGATTCATTATTCAATTCATGATTCATGATTCGTGATTCAATTCATGATTCATGATTCATGATTTAATTCATAATTCATGATTCATGATTCAATTCATGATTCATGATTTATTATTCAATTCATGATTCATGATTCATTTCATGATTCATGATTCATGATTCATGATTTAATTCATGATTCATGATTCATGATTCAATTCATGATTCATGATTCAATTCATGATTCATGATTCATGATTCAATTCATGATTTATGATTCATTATTCAATTCATGATTCATGATTTAATTCATGATTCATGATTCCTTATTCAATTCATGATTCATGATTCAATACATGATTCATGATTCATGATTCAATTCATGATTCATGATTCATGATTCATGATTCATGATTTAATTCATGATTCATGATTCATGATTCAATTCATGATTCATGATTCAATTTATGATTCATGATTCAATTCATGATTCATAATTCATGATTCAATTCATGATTCATGATTCATTTCATGATTCATGATTCATGATTCATGATTCAATTCATGATTCAATTCATGATTCATGATTCAATTCATGATTCAATTTATGATTCTGATTCATGATTCATGATTCAATTCATGATTCATGATTCATGATTCAATGCATGATTCAATTCATGATTCATAATTCATGATTCATGATTCAATTCATGATTCATGATTCATTTCATGATTCATGATTCAATTCATGATTCATGATTAAATTCATGATTCATAATTCATGATTCGATTCATGATTCATGATTTGATTTATGATTTATGATTCATGATTTAATTCATGATTCATGATTCATGATTCAATTGATGATTCATGATTCATGATTTATTTATGATTCATGATTTATGATTCAATTCATGATTCATGATTCATGATTCAATTCATGATTCAATTCATGATTCATGATTTAATTCATGATTTATGATTCATGATTCATGATTCAATTCATGATTCATGATTCAATTCATGATTCATGATTCATGATTCATGATTCATGATTCAATTCATGATTCAATTCATGATTCATGATTTAATTCATGATTCAATTTATGATTCTGATTCATGATTCATGATTCAATTCATGATTCATGATTCATGATTCAATTCATGATTCATGATTCATGATTCAATGCATGATTCAATTCATGATTCATAATTCATGATTCATGATTCAATTCATGATTCATGATTCATTTCATGATTCATGATTCATGATTCATGATTCATGATTAAATTCATGATTCATGATTCATGATTTGATTCATGATTCATGATTTGATTTATGATTTATGATTCATGATTTAATTCATGATTCATGATTCAATTGATGATTCATGATTCATGATTTAATTTATGATTCATGATTTATGATTCAATTCATGATTCATGATTCATGATTCAATTCATGATTCAATTCATGATTCATGATTCATGATTCATGATTCAATTCATGATTTATGATTCAATTCATGATTCATGATTCATAATTAATGATTCATGATTCAATTCATGATTTATGATTCAATTCATGATTCATGATTCATAATTAATGATTCATGATTCAATTCATGATTTATGATTCAATTCATGATTAAATTCTTGATTCATGATTTGATTCATGATTCATGATTTATGATTCAATTCATGATTCATGATTCATGATTCATGATTCAATTCATGATTCATGATTCATGATTCAATTCATGATTCATGAATCATGATTCAAAATTATGATTCATGATTCATGATTCGTTTCATGATTCATGATGCAATTCATGATTCATGTTTCATGATTCAATTCATGATTCATGATTCATGATTCAATTTATGATTCGTGATTCATGATTCATGATTCGATTCATGATTCATGCTTCAATTCATGATTCATTATTCAATTCAATGATTCATGATTCATGATTCATGATTCGATTCATGATTCATGCTTCAATTCATGATTCAATTTATGATTCATGATTCAATTCATGATTCAATTAATGATTCATGATTCGATTAATGATTCATGATTCAATTCATGATTCAATTCATGATTCATGATTAATGATTCATGATTAATGATTAATGATTCATGATTCATGATTCAATTCATGATTCATAATTCATGATTTATGTTTCAATTCATGATTCATGATTCATGATTTGATTCATGATTCATGATTCATGATTAAATTCATGGTTCATGATTCAATTTATGATTCGTGATTCAATTCATGATTCATGATTCATGATTCAATTCATGATTCGATTTATGATTCATGATTCATGATTCAATTCATGATTCATGATTCATGATTCAAATAATGATTCATGATTCAATTCATGATTCAATTCCTGATTAAAATCATGATTCATGATTCAATTCATGATTCATGATTCATGATTCAATTCATGATTCATGTTTCATGATTCAAGATTCATTTCATGATTCATGATTCATGATTCAATTCATGATTCAATTCATGATTCAATTCATGATTCAATTCATGATTCATGATTCAATTCATGATTCAATTCATGATTCATGATTTGATTAATGATTTATGATTCAAATCATGATTCAATTCATGATTCATGATTCGATTCATGATTCATGATTCATCATTCAATTCATGATTCATGATTCATGATTCAATTCATGATTCATTATTCAATTCATGATTCATGATCCATGATTCATTTCTGATTCATGATTCATGATTCAATTCATGATTCATGATTCATTATTCAATTCATGATTCATGATTCATGATTTATGATTCAAGATTCATGATTCATGATTCAAGATTCATGATTCATTTCATGATTCATGATTCATGATTCAATTCATGATTCATGATTCATTATACAATTCATGATTCATGATTCATGACTCATGATTCAATTCATGATTTATGATTTATGATTCAATTCATGATTCAATTCATGATTCATGATTTATTTCATGATTCATGATTTATTTCATGATTCATGATTCATGATTCGATTCATGATTCATTATTCAATTCATGATTCATGATTCATTATTCAATTCATGATTCATGATTCATTATTCAATTCATGATTCATGATTCATGATTCAATTGATGATTCATGATTCATGATTCAATTCATGATTCATTATTCAATTCATGATTCATGATCCATGATTCATTTCTGATTCATGATTCATGATTCAATTCATGATTCATGATTCATTATTCAATTCATGATTCATGATTCATGATTTATGATTCAAGATTCATGATTCATGATTCAAGATTCATGATTCATTTCATGATTCATGATTCATGATTCAATTCATGATTCATGATTCATTATACAATTCATGATTCATGATTCATGACTCATGATTCAATTCATGATTTATGATTTATGATTCAATTCATGATTCAATTCATGATTCATGATTTATTTCATGATTCATGATTTATTTCATGATTCATGATTCATGATTCGATTCATGATTCATTATTCAATTCATGATTCATGATTCATTATTCAATTCATGATTCATGATTCATTATTCAATTCATGATTCATGATTCATGATTCAATTGATGATTCATGATTCATGATTCAATTCATGATTCAATTCATGATTCATGATTCATGATTCAATTTATGATTCATGATTCATGACTCAATTCATGATTCATGATTCGTGATTCAATTCATGATTCATGATTCATGATTCATTATTCAATTCATGATTCATGATTCATGATTCAATTCATGATTCATGATTCATGATTTAATTCATGATTCATGATTCATGATTCAATTCATGATTCATGATTCATTATTCAATTCATGTTTCATGATTAATTTCATGATTCATGATTTAATTCATGATTCATGATTTATGATTCAATTCATGATTCATGATTCAATTCATGATTCTATTAATGATTCATGATTCAATTCTTGATTCAATTCATTATTCATAATTCATGATTCATGATTCAATTCATGATTCATAATTCAATTCATGATTCAATTTATGATTCATGATTCAATTCATGATTCAATTAATGATTCATGATTCGATTAATGATTCATGATTCAATTCATGATTCAATTCATGATTCATGATTAATGATTCATGATTAATGATTCATGATTCATGATTCAATTCATGATTCATAATTCATGATTCGTGATTCAATTCATGATTCATGATTCATGATTTGATTCATGATTCATGATTCATGATTAAATTCATGGTTCATGATTCAATTTATGATTCGTGATTCAATTCATGATTCATGATTCAATTCATGATTCGATTTATGATTCATGATTCATGATTCAATTCATGATTCATGATTCATGATTCAAATAATGATTCATGATTCAATTCATGATTCAATTCCTGATTAAAATCATGATTCATGATTCAATTCATGATTCATGATTCATGATTCAATTCATGATTCATGTTTCATGATTCAAGATTCAATTCATGATTCATGATTCATGATTCAATTCATGATTCAATTCATGATTCAATTCATGATTCAATTCATGATTCATGATTCAATTCATGATTCAATTCATGATTCATGATTTGATTAATGATTTATGATTCAAATCATGATTCAATTCATGATTCATGATTCGATTCATGATTCATGATTCATCATTCAATTCATGATTCATGATTCATGATTCAATTCATGATTCATTATTCAATTCATGATTCATGATCCATGATTCATTTCTGATTCATGATTCATGATTCAATTCATGATTCATGATTCATTATTCAATTCATGATTCATGATTCATGATTTATGATTCAAGATTCATGATTCATGATTCAAGATTCATGATTCATTTCATGATTCATGATTCATGATTCAATTCATGATTCATGATTCATTATACAATTCATGATTCATGATTCATGACTCATGATTCAATTCATGATTTATGATTTATGATTCAATTCATGATTCAATTCATGATTCATGATTTATTTCATGATTCATGATTTATTTCATGATTCATGATTCATGATTCGATTCATGATTCATTATTCAATTCATGATTCATGATTCATTATTCAATTCATGATTCATGATTCATTATTCAATTCATGATTCATGATTCATGATTCAATTGATGATTCATGATTCATGATTCAATTCATGATTCAATTCATGATTCATGATTCAATTTATGATTCATGATTCATGACTCAATTCATGATTCATGATTCGTGATTCAATTCAGGATTCATGATTCATGATTCATTATTCAATTCATGATTCATGATTCATGATTCAATTCATGATTCATGATTCATGATTTAATTCATGATTCATGATTCATGATTCAATTCATGATTCATGATTCATTATTCAATTCATGTTTCATGATTAATTTCATGATTCATGATTTAATTCATGATTCATGATTTATGATTCAATTCATGATTCATGATTCAATTCATGATTCATAATTCATGATTCAATTTATGATTCATGATTCATGACTCAATTCATGATTCATGATTCGTGATTCAATTCATGATTCATGATTCATTATTTAATTCATGATTCATGATTCATGATTCAATTCATGATTTATGATTCATTTCATGATTCATGATTCAATTCATGATTCAATTCATGATTCATGATTCAATTCATGATTCAATTTATGATTCGTGATTCATGATTCATGATTCAATTCATGATTCATGATTCATGATTCAATGCATGATTCAATTCATGATTCATAATTCATGATTCATGATTCAATTCATGATTCATGATTCATGATTCATGATTAATGATTAAATTCATGATTCATGATTCATGATTAAATTCATGATTCATGATTCATGATTCGATTCATGATTCATGATTTGATTTATGATTTATGATTCATGATTCATGATTCATGATTTGATTCATGATTCATGATTTGATTTATGATTTATGATTCATGATTTAATTCATGATTCATGATTCATGATTCAATTGATGATTCATGATTCATGATTTAATTTATGATTCATGATTCAATTCATGATTCAATTCATGATTCAATTCATGATTCATGATTCATGATTCATGATTCAATTCATGATTTATGATTCAATTCATGATTCAATTCATGATTCATGATTCATGATTCAATTTATGATTCATGATTCATGACTCAATTCATGATTCATGATTCGTGATTCAATTCATGATTCATGATTCATGATTCATGATTCGATTCATGATTCATTATTCAATTCATGATTCATGATTCATTATTCAATTCATGATTCATGATTCATTATTCAATTCATGATTCATGATTCATGATTCAATTGATGATTCATGATTCATGATTCAATTCATGATTCAATTCATGATTCATGATTCATGACTCAATTCATGATTCATGATTCGTGATTCAATTCATGATTCATGATTCATGATTCATTATTCAATTCATGATTCATGATTCATGATTCAATTCATGATTCATGATTCATGATTTTGATTCATGATTCAATTCATGATTCATGATTCATTATTCAATTCATGTTTCATGATTAATTTCATGATTCATGATTTAATTCATGATTCATGATTTATGATTCAATTCATGATTCATGAGTTCAATTCATGATTCATGATTCATGATTCAATTCATGATTCATGATTCATTATTCAATTCATGATTCATGATTCATTATTTAATTCATGATTCATGATTCATTATTCAATTCATGATTTATGATTCATGACTCAATTCATGATTCATGATTCATGATTCAATTCATGATTCATGATTTATGATTTAATTCATGATTCATGATTCAATTCATGATTTATGATTCATGATTCAATTCATGATTCATGATTCATGATTCAATTCATGATTCATGATTAAATTCATGATTCATAATTCATGATTCAATTCATGATTTATGATTCATTTCATGATTCATGATTCATGATTCTATGATTCAATTCATGATTCAATTCATGATTCATGATTCAATTCATGATTCAATTTATGATTCGTGATTCATGATTCATGATTCAATTCATGATTCATGATTCATGATTCAATGCATGATTCAATTCATGATTCATAATTCATGATTCATGATTCAATTCATGATTCATGATCATGGTTCATGATTAATTCATGACAGATTCATGATTCATGATTCGATTCATTGATTCATGATATTGATTTATGATTTATGATTCATGATTTCATGATTCATGATTTGATTCATGATTCATGATTGATTTATGATTTATGATTCATGATTTAATTCATGATTCATGATTCATGATTCAATTGATGATTCATGATTCATGATTTAATTTATGATTCATGATTTATGATTCAATTCATGATTCATGATTCATGATTCAATTCATGATTCAATTCATGATTCAATTCATGATTCATGATTCATGATTCAATTCATGATTTATGATTCAAATCATGATTCATGATTCATAATTCATGATTCAATTCATGATTCAATTCATGATTCATAATTTATGATTGATGATTCAATTCATGATTCATAATTCATTTCATGATTCAATTTATGATTCATGATTCAATTCATGATTCAATTTATGATTCATGATTCATGATTCATGATTTAATTCATGATTCATGATTCATGTTTCATGATTCAATTCATGATTAATGATTCATGATTCAATTCATGATTCATGATTCATGATTCAATTCATGATTTAATTAATGATTCAATTCGTGATTCATAATTTAATTCATGATTCAATTCATGATTCATGATTTGATTAATGGTTTATGATTCAATTCATGATTCAATTAATGATTCATGATTCGATACATGATTCATGATTAAATTCATGATTCATGATTCAATTTATGATTCGTGATTCATGATTCATGATTCAATTCATGATTCAATTCATGATTCATGATTCAATTCATGATTCATGATTCATAATTAAATTCATGATTCATGATTCAATTTATGATTCGTGATTCATGATTCATGATTCAATTCATGATTCAATTCATGATTCATGATTCATGATTCAATTCATGATTCATAATTCATAATTCATTATTCAATTCATGATTCAATTTATGATTCATGATTCATGATTCATCATTCAATTCATGATTCATGATTCAATTCATGATTCATGATTCATGATTCGATTCATGATTCATGATTCAATTCCTTATTCATTATTCAATTCATGATTCATGATCCATGATTCATTTCTGATTCATGATTTATGATTTAATTCATGATTCATGATTCATTATTCAATTCATGATGCATGATTCATGATTCATGATTCAAGATTCATGATTCATTTCATGATTCATGATTCATGATTCAATTCATGATTTATGATTTATGATTCAATTCATGATTCAATTCATGATTCATGATTCAAATCATGATTCATGATTTATTTCATGATTCATGATTTATTTCATGATTCATGATTCGATTCATGATTCATTATTCAATCCATGATTCATGATTCATTATTCAATTTTTGATTCATGATTCAATTGATGATTCATGATTCAATTCATGATTCAATTCATGATTCATGGTTCATGATTCAATTTATGATTCATGATTTATTATTCAATTCATGATTCATGATTCATTTCATGATTCATGATTCATGATTCATGATTTAATTCATGATTCATGATTCATGACTCAATTCATGATTCGTGATTCAATTCATGATTCATGATTCATGATTCATGATTCAATTCATGATTCATGATTTATTATTCAATTCATGATTCATGATTCATTTCATGATTCATGATTCATGATTCATGATTTAATTCATGATTCATGATTCAATTCATGATTCATGATTCATTTCATGATTCATGATTCATGATTCATGATTTAATTCATGATTCAATTCATGATTCATGATTCAATTTATGATTCATGATTCATGATTCAATTCATGATTCATAATTCATGATTCAATTCATGATTCATTTCATGATTCATGATTCATGATTCATGATTCAATTCATGATTCATGATTCATGATTCATGATTCAATTCATGATTCAATTCATGATTCATGATTCAATTCATGATTCAATTTATGATTCTGATTCATGATTCATGATTCAATTCATGATTCATGATTCATGATTCAATGCATGATTCAATTCATGATTCATAATTCATGATTCATGATTCAATTCATGATTCATGATTCATTTCATGATTCATGATTCAATTCATGATTCATGATTAAATTCATGATTCATGATTCATGATTCGATTCATGATTCATGATTTGATTTATGATTTATGATTCATGATTTAATTCATGATTCATGATTCATGATTCAATTGATGATTCATGATTCATGATTTAATTTATGATTCATGATTTATGATTCAATTCATGATTCATGATTCATGATTCAATTCATGATTCAATTCATGATTCATGATTTAATTCATTATTTATGATTCATGATTCAATTCATGATTCATGATTCAATTTATGATTCATGATTCATGATTCAATTCATGATTCATGATTCATTTCATGATTCATGATTCATGATTCATGATTCAATTCATGATTCAATTCATGATTCATGATTCAATTCATGATTCATGATTCATGATTCAATTCATGATTCATGATTCAATGCATGATTCAATTCATGATTCATAATTCATGATTCATGATTCAATTCATGATTCATGATTCATTTCATGATTCATGATTCATGATTCATGATTCATGATTAAATTCATGATTCATGATTCAATTCATGATTCATGATTTGATTTATGATTTATGATTCATGATTTAATTCATGATTCATGATTCAATTGATGATTCATGATTCATGATTCATGATTTAATTTATGATTCATGATTTATGATTCAATTCATGATTCATGATTCATGATTCAATTCATGATTCAATTCATGATTCATGATTCATGATTCATGATTCAATTCATGATTTATGATTCAATTCATGATTCATGATTCATAATTAATGATTCATGATTCAATTCATGATTCATGATTCAATTCATGATTCATGATTCGATGAATGATTTATGATTCAATTCATGATTGAATTCTTGATTCATGATTTGATTCATGATTCATGATTTATGATTCAATTCATGATTCATGATTCATGATTCATGATTCAATTCATGATTCATGATTCATGATTCGTTTCATGATTCATGATGCAATTCATGATTCATGTTTCATGATTCAATTCATGATTCATGATTCATGATTCAAGTTATGATTCGTGATTCATGATTCATGATTCGATTCATGATTCATGCTTCAATTCATGATTCATTATTCAATTCAATGATTCATGATTCATGATTCATGATTCGATTCATGATTCATGCTTCAATTCATGATTCATGATTCAATTCATGAATTATAATTCATGATTTATGATTCATGATTCATGATTCATGATTCATGATTCAATTCATGATTCATAATTCATGATTTATGATTCAATTCATGATTCATGATTCGATTCATGATTCATGATTCAATTCATGATTCATGATTCATGATTCGATTCATGATTCATGATTCAATTCATGATTCATGATTCATGATTCAATTAATGATTCAATTTATGATTCATAATTCATGATTCATGATTCAATTCATGATTCATAATTCATGATTCATGATTCAATTCATGATTCATGATTCATGATTCATGATTCAATTCATGATTCATGATTCATGATTCATGATTTAATTCATGATTCATGATTCATGATTCAATTCATGATTCATGATTCATTATTCAATTCATGTTTCATGATTAATTTCATGATTCATGATTTAATTCATGATTCATGATTTATGATTCAATTCATGATTCATGATTCAATTCATGATTCATAATTCATGATTCAATTTATGATTCATGATTCATGACTCAATTCATGATTCATGATTCGTGATTCAATTCATGATTCATGATTCATGATTCATTATTCAATTCATGATTCATGATTCATTATTTAATTCATGATTCATGATTCAATTCATGATTTATGATTCATTTCATGATTCATGATTCAATTCATGATTCAATTCATGATTCATGATTCAATTCATGATTCAATTTATGATTCGTGATTCATGATTCATGATTCAATTCATGATTCATGATTCATGATTCAATGCATGATTCAATTCATGATTCATAATTCATGATTCATGATTCAATTCATGATTCATGATTCATGATTCATGATTAATGATTAAATTCATGATTCATGATTCATGATTAAATTCATGATTCATGATTCATGATTCGATTCATGATTCATGATTTGATTTATGATTTATGATTCATGATTCATGATTCATGATTTGATTCATGATTCATGATTTGATTTATGATTTATGATTCATGATTTAATTCATGATTCATGATTCATGATTCAATTGATGATTCATGATTCATGATTTAATTTATGATTCATGATTCAATTCATGATTCAATTCATGATTCAATTCATGATTCATGATTCATGATTCATGATTCAATTCATGATTTATGATTCAATTCATGATTCAATTCATGATTCCTGATTCATGATTCAATTTATGATTCATGATTCATGACTCAATTCATGATTCATGATTCGTGATTCAATTCATGATTCATGATTCATGATTCATGATTCGATTCATGATTCATTATTCAATTCATGATTCATGATTCATTATTCAATTCATGATTCATGATTCATTATTCAATTCATGATTCATGATTCATGATTCAATTGATGATTCATGATTCATGATTCAATTCATGATTCAATTCATGATTCATGATTCATGACTCAATTCATGATTCATGATTCGTGATTCAATTCATGATTCATGATTCATGATTCATTATTCAATTCATGATTCATGATTCATGATTCAATTCATGATTCATGATTCATGAGTTAATTCATGATTCATGATTCATGATTCAATTCATGATTCATGATTCATTATTCAATTCATGTTTCATGATTAATTTCATGATTCATGATTTAATTCATGATTCATGATTTATGATTCAATTCATGATTCATGATTCAATTCATGATTCATGATTCATGATTCAATTCATGATTCATGATTCATTATTCAATTCATGATTCATGATTCATTATTTAATTCATGATTCATGATTCATTATTCAATTCATGATTTATGATTCATGACTCAATTCATGATTCATGATTCATGATTCAATTCATGATTCATGATTTATGATTTAATTCATGATTCATGATTCAATTCATGATTCATGATTCATGATTCAATTCATGATTCATGATTCATGATTCAATTCATGATTCATGATTAAATTCATGATTCATAATTCATGATTCAATTCATGATTTATGATTCATTTCATGATTCATGATTCATGATTCATGATTCAATTCATGATTCAATTCATGATTCATGATTCAATTCATGATTCAATTTATGATTCGTGATTCATGATTCATGATTCAATTCATGATTCATGATTCATGATTCAATGCATGATTCAATTCATGATTCATAATTCATGATTCATGATTCAATTCATGATTCATGATTCATGATTCATGATTCATGATTAAATTCATGATTCATGATTCATGATTCGATTCATGATTCATGATTTGATTTATGATTTATGATTCATGATTCATGATTCATGATTTGATTCATGATTCATGATTTGATTTATGATTTATGATTCATGATTTAATTCATGATTCATGATTCATGATTCAATTGATGATTCATGATTCATGATTTAATTTATGATTCATGATTTATGATTCAATTCATGATTCATGATTCATGATTCAATTCATGATTCAATTCATGATTCAATTCATGATTCATGATTCATGATTCAATTCATGATTTATGATTCAATTCATGATTCATGATTCATAATTCATGATTCAATTCATGATTCAATTCATGATTCATAATTCATGATTGATGATTCAATTCATGATTCATAATTCATTTCATGATTCAATTTATGATTCATGATTCAATTCATGATTCAATTTATGATTCATGATTCATGATTCATGATTTAATTCATGATTCATGATTCATGTTTCATGATTCAATTCATGAATCAAATTATGATTCAATTAATGATTCATGATTCGATTAATGATTCATGATTCAATTCATGATTCATGATTCATGATTCAATTCATGATTTAATTAATGATTCAATTCGTGATTCATAATTTAATTCATGATTCAATTCATGATTCATGATTTGATTAATGGTTTATGATTCAATTCATGATTCAATTAATGATTCATGATTCGATACATGATTCATGATTAAATTCATGATTCATGATTCAATTTATGATTCGTGATTCATGATTCATGATTCAATTCATGATTCAATTCATGATTCATGATTCATGATTCAATTCATGATTCATGATTCATAATTAAATTCATGATTCATGATTCAATTATGATTCGTGATTCATGATTCATGATTCAATTCATGATTCAATTCATGATTCATGATTCATGATTCAATTCATGATTCATAATTCATAATTCATTATTCAATTCATGATTCAATTTATGATTCATGATTCATGATTCATCATTCAATTCATGATTCATGATTCAATTCATGATTCATGATTCATGATTCGATTCATGATTCATGATTCAATTCCTTATTCATTATTCAATTCATGATTCATGATCCATGATTCATTTCTGATTCATGATTTATGATTTAATTCATGATTCATGATTCATTATTCAATTCATGATGCATGATTCATGATTCATGATTCAAGATTCATTATTCATTTCATGATTCATGATTCATGATTCAATTCATGATTTATGATTTATGATTCAATTCATGATTCAATTCATGATTCATGATTCAAATCATGATTCATGATTTATTTCATGATTCATGATTCGATTCATGATTCATTATTCAATCCATGATTCATGATTCATTATTCAATTTTTGATTCATGATTCAATTGATGATTCATGATTCAATTCATGATTCAATTCATGATTCATGGTTCATGATTCAATTTATGATTCATGATTTATTATTCAATTCATGATTCATGATTCATTTCATGATTCATGATTCATGATTCATGATTTAATTCATGATTCATGATTCATGACTCAATTCATGATTCGTGATTCAATTCATGATTCATGATTCATGATTCATGATTCAATTCATGATTCATGATTTATTATTCAATTCATGATTCATGATTCATTTCATGATTCATGATTCATGATTCATGATTTAATTCATGATTCATGATTCATGATTCATGATTCAATTCATGATTCATGATTCATTTCATGATTCATGATTCATGATTCATGATTTAATTCATGATTCAATTCATGATTCATGATTCAATTTATGATTCATGATTCATGATTCAATTCATGATTCATAATTCATGATTCAATTCATGATTCATGATTCATTTCATGATTCATGATTCATGATTCATGATTCAATTCATGATTCATGATTCATGATTCATGATTCAATTCATGATTCAATTCATGATTCATGATTCAATTCATGATTCAATTTATGATTCTGATTCATGATTCATGATTCAATTCATGATTCATGATTCATGATTCAATGCATGATTCAATTCATGATTCATAATTCATGATTCATGATTCAAATCATGATTCATGATTCATTTCATGATTCATGATTCAATTCATGATTCATGATTAAATTCATGATTCATGATTCATGATTCGATTCATGATTCATGATTTGATTATGATTTATGATTCATGATTTAATTCATGATTCATGATTCATGATTCAATTGATGATTCATGATTCATGATTTAATTTATGATTCATGATTTATGATTCAATTCATGATTCATGATTCATGATTCAATTCATGATTCAATTCATGATTCATGATTTAATTCATGATTTATGATTCATGATTCAATTCATGATTCATGATTCAATTTATGATTCATGATTCATGATTCAATTCATGATTCATGATTCATTTCATGATTCATGATTCATGATTCATGATTCAATTCATGATTCAATTCATGATTCATGATTCAATTCATGATTCATGATTCATGATTCAATTCATGATTCATGATTCATGATTCAATGCATGATTCAATTCATGATTCATAATTCATGATTCATGATTCAATTCATGATTCATGATTCATTTCATGATTCATGATTCATGATTCATGATTCATGATTAAATTCATGATTCATGATTCAATTCATGATTCATGATTTGATTTATGATTTATGATTCATGATTTAATTCATGATTCATGATTCAATTGATGATTCATGATTCATGATTTAATTTATGATTCATGATTTATGATTCAATTCATGATTCATGATTCATGATTCAATTCATGATTCAATTCATGATTCATGATTCATGATTCATGATTCAATTCATGATTTATGATTCAATTCATGATTCATGATTCATAATTAATGATTCATGATTCAATTCATGATTCATGATTCAATTCATGATTCATGATTCGATGAATGATTTATGATTCAATTCATGATTGAATTCTTGATTCATGATTTGATTCATGATTCATGATTTATGATTCAATTCATGATTCATGATTCATGATTCATGATTCAATTCATGATTCATGATTCATGATTCGTTTCATGATTCATGATGCAATTCATGATTCATGTTTCATGATTCAATTCATGATTCATGATTCATGATTCAAGTTATGATTCGTGATTCATGATTCATGATTCGATTCATGATTCATGCTTCAATTCATGATTCATTATTCAATTCAATGATTCATGATTCATGATTCATGATTCGATTCATGATTCATGCTTCAATTCATGATTCATGATTCAATTCATGAATTATAATTCATGATTTATGATTCATGATTCATGATTCATGATTCATGATTCAATTCATGATTCATAATTCATGATTTATGATTCAATTCATGATTCATGATTCGATTCATGATTCATGATTCAATTCATGATTCATGATTCATGATTCGATTCATGATTCATGATTCAATTCATGATTCATGATTCATGATTCAATTAATGATTCAATTTATGATTCATAATTCATGATTCATGATTCAATTCATGATTCATAATTCATGATTCATGATTCAATTCATGATTCATGATTCATGATTCATGATTCAATTCATGATTCATGATTCATGATTCATGATTCAATTCATGATTCATGATTCATGATTCAATTCATGATTCAATTTATGATTCAATTTATGATTCATGATTCAATTCATGATTCAATTAATGATTCATGATTCAATTCTTGATTCAATTCATTATTCATAATTCATGATTCATGATTCAATTCATGATTCATAATTCAATTCATGATTCAATTTATGATTCATGATTCAATTCATAATTCAATTAATGATTCATGATTCGATTAATGATTCATGATTCAATTCATGATTCAATTCATGATTCATGATTAATGATTCATGATTAATGATTCATGATTCATGATTCAATTCATGATTCATAATTCATGATTTATGTTTCAATTCATGATTCATGATTCATGATTTGATTCATGATTCATGATTCATGATTAAATTCATGGTTCATGATTCAATTTATGATTCGTGATTCAATTCATGATTCATGATTCATGATTCAATTCATGATTCGATTTATGATTCATGATTCATGATTCAATTCATGATTCATGATTCATGATTCAAATAATGATTCATGATTCAATTCATGATTCAATTCCTGATTATAATCATGATTCATGATTCAATTCATGATTCATGATTCATGTTTCATGATTTAAGATTAAATTCATGATTCATGATTCATGATTCAATTCATGATTCAATTCATGATTCAATTCATGATTCATGATTCAATTCATGATTCATGATTTGATTAATGATTTATGATTCAAATCATGATTCAATTCATGATTCATGATTCGATTCATGATTCATGATTCATCATTCAATTCATGATTCATGATTCATGATTCAATTCATGATTCATTATTCAATTCATGATTCATGATCCATGATTCATTTCTGATTCATGATTCATGATTCAATTCATGATTCATGATTCAATTCATGATTCATGATTTATTATTCAATTCATGTTTCATGATTAATTTCATGATTCATGATTTAATTCATGATTCATGATTTATGATTCAATTCATGATTCATGATTCAATTCATGATTCATGATTCATGATTCAATTCATGATTCATGATTCATTATTCAATTCATGATTCATGATTCATTATTTAATTCATGATTCATGATTCATTATTCAATTCATGATTTATGATTCATGACTCAATTCATGATTCATGATTCATGATTCATGATTCATTTCATGATTCATGATTCATGATTCATGATTTAATTCATGATTCATGATTCAATTCATGATTCATGAATCATGATTCAATTCATGATTCATGATTAAATTCATGATTCATAATTCATGATTCAATTCATGATTTATGATTCATTTCATGATTCATGATTCATGATTCATGATTCAATTCATGATTCAATTCATGATTCATGATTCAATTCATGATTCAATTTATGATTCGTGATTCATGATTCATGATTCAATTCATGATTCATGATTCATGATTCAATGCATGATTCAATTCATGATTCATAATTCATGATTCATGATTCATGATTCATGATTCATGATTAAATTCATGATTCATGATTCATGATTCGATTCATGATTCATGATTTGATTTATGATTTATGATTTATGATTCATGATTCATGATTTGATTCATGATTCATGATTTGATTTATGATTTATGATTCATGATTTAATTCATGATTCATGATTCATGATTCAATTGATGATTCATGATTCATGATTTAATTTATGATTCATGATTTATGATTCAATTCATGATTCATGATTCATGATTCAATTCATGATTCAATTCATGATTCAATTCATGATTCATGATTCATGATTCATGATTCAATTCATGATTTATGATTCAATTCATGATTCATGATTCATAATTCATGATTCATGATTCAATTCATGTTTCATGATTCAATTCATGATTCATGATTCAATTAATGATTTATGATTCAATTCATGATTCAATTCTTGATTCATGATTTGATTCATGATTCATGATTCATGATTCAATTCATGATTCATGATTCATGATTCGTTTCATGATTCATGATGCAATTCATGATTCATGTTTCATGATTCAATTCATGATTCATGATTCATGATTCAATTTATGATTTGTGATTCATGATTCATGATTCGATTCATGATTCATGATTCGATACATGATTCATGATTCATGATTAAATTCATGATTCATGATTCAATTTATGATTCGTGATTCATGATTCATGATTCAATTCATGATTCAATTCATGATTCATGATTCTTGATTCAATTCATGATTCATGATTCATTATTAAATTCATGATTCATGATTCAATTTATGATTCGTGATTCATGATTCATGATTCAATTTATGATTCGTGATTCATGATTCATTATTCAATTCATGATTCAATTCATGATTCATGATTCATGATTCAATTCATGATTCATGATCCATGATTTAATTCATGATTCATGATTCAATTTATGATTCGTTATTCATGATTCATGATTCAATTTATGATTCGTGATTCATGATTCATGATTCAATTCATGATTCATAATTCATAATTCATTATTGAATTCATGATTCAATTTATGATTCATGATTCATGATTCATCATTCAATTCATGATTCATGATTCAATTCATGATTCATGATTCATGATTCGATTCATGATTCATGATTCAATTCCTTATTCATTATTCAATTCATGATTCATGATCCATGATTCATTTCTGATTCATGATTTATGATTCAATTCATGATTCATGATTCATTATTCAATTCATGATGCATGATTTATGATTCAATTCATGATTCAATTCATGATTCATGATTCAAATCATGATTCATGATTTATTTCATGATTCATGATTTATTTCATGATTCATGATTCGATTCATGATTCATTATTCAATTCATGATTCATGATTCATTATTCAATTCTTGATTCATGATTCAATTGATGATTCATGATTCAATTCATGATTCAATTCATGATTCATGGTTCATGATTCAATTTATGATTCATGATTCATGACTCAATTCATGATTCATGATTCGTGATTCAATTCATGATTCATGATTCATGATTCATTATTCAATTCATAATTCATGATTCGTGATTCGATTCATGATTCATGATTCATGATTTAATTCATAATTCATGATTCATGATTCAATTCATGATTCATGATTTATTATTCAATTCATGATTCATGATTCATTTCATGATTCATGATTCATGATTCAATTCATGATTCATGATTCATGATTCAATTCATGATTTATGATTCATTATTCAATTCATGATTCATGATTCATGATTTAATTCATAATTCATGATTCATGATTCAATTCATGATTCATGATTTATTATTCAATTCATGATTCATGATTTATTATTCAATTCATGATTCATGATTTAATTCATGATTCATGATTCATGATTCAATTCATGATTCATGATTCAATTCATGATTCATGATTCATGATTCAATTCATGATTTATGATTCATTATTCAATTCATGATTCATGATTCATGATTTAATTCATGATTCATGATTCCTTATTCAATTCATGATTCATGATTCAATACATGATTCATGATTCATGATTCAATTCATGATTCATGATTCATTTCATGATTCATGATTCATGATTCATGATTTAATTCATGATTCATGAATCATGATTCAATTCATGATTCATGATTCAATTTATGATTCATGATTCATGATTCAATTCATGTTTCATAATTCATGATTCAATTCATGATTCATGATTCATTTCATGATTCATGATTCATGATTCATGATTCAATTCATGATTCAATTCATGATTCATGATTCAATTCATGATTCAATTTATGATTCTGATTCATGATTCATGATTCAATTCATGATTCATGATTCATGATTCAATGCATGATTCAATTCATGATTCATAATTCATGATTCATGATTCAATTCATGATTCATGATTCATTTCATGATTCATGATTCATGATTAATGATTCATGATTAAATTCATGATTCATGATTCATGATTTGATTCATGTTTCATGATTTGATTTATGATTTATGATTCATGATTTAATTCATGATTCATGATTCATGATTCAATTCATGATTCAATTCATGATTCATGATTTAATTTATGATTCATGATTTATGATTCAATTCATGATTCATGATTCATGATTCAATTCATGATTCAATTCATGATTCATGAATTTATTCATGATTTAATTTATGATTCATGATTTATGATTCAATTCATGATTCATGATTCATGATTCAATTCATGATTCAATTCATGATTCATGAATTTATTCATGATTTATGATTCATGATTCAATTCATGATTCATGATTCATGATTCAATTTGTGATTCATGATTCATGATTCAATTCATGATTCATAATTCATGATTCAATTCATGATTCATGATTCATTTCATGATTCATGATTCATGATTCATGATTCAATTCATGATTCAATTCATGATTCATGATTCAATTCATGATTCAATTTATGATTCTGATTCATGATTCATGATTCAATTCATGATTCATGATTCATGATTCAATGCATGATTCAATTCATGATTCATAATTCATGATTCATGATTCAATTCATTATTCATGATTCATTTCATGATTCATGATTCATGATTCATGATTCATGATTCATGATTAAATTCATAATTCATGATTCATGATTCGATTCATGATTCATGATATGATTTATGATTTATGATTCATGATTTAATTCATGATTCATGATTCATGATTCAATTGATGATTCATGATTCATGATTTAATTTATGATTCATGATTTATGATTCAATTCATGATTCATGATTCATGATTCAATTCATGATTCAATTCATGATTCATGATTCATGATTCATGATTCAATTCATGATTTATGATTCAATTCATGATTCATGATTCATAATTCATGATTCATGTTTCAATTCATGATTTATGATTTAATTTATGATTCATGATTTATGATTCAATTCATGATTCATGATTCATGATTCAATTCATGATTCAATTCATGATTCATGAATTTATTCATGATTTAATTTATGATTCATGATTTATGATTCAATTCATGATTCATGATTCATGATTCAATTCATGATTCAATTCATGATTCATGAATTTATTCATGATTTATGATTCATGATTCAATTCATGATTCATGATTCATGATTCAATTTGTGATTCATGATTCATGATTCAATTCATGATTCATAATTCATGATTCAATTCATGATTCATGATTCATTTCATGATTCATGATTCATGATTCATGATTCAATTCATGATTCAATTCATGATTCATGATTCAATTCATGATTCAATTTATGATTCTGATTCATGATTCATGATTCAATTCATGATTCATGATTCATGATTCAATGCATGATTCAATTCATGATTCATAATTCATGATTCATGATTCAATTCATTATTCATGATTCATTTCATGATTCATGATTCATGATTCATGATTCATGATTCATGATTAAATTCATAATTCATGATTCATGATTCGATTCATGATTCATGATATGATTTATGATTTATGATTCATGATTTAATTCATGATTCATGATTCATGATTCAATTGATGATTCATGATTCATGATTTAATTTATGATTCATGATTTATGATTCAATTCATGATTCATGATTCATGATTCAATTCATGATTCAATTCATGATTCATGATTCATGATTCATGATTCAATTCATGATTTATGATTCAATTCATGATTCATGATTCATGTTTCAATTCATGATTTATGATTCAATTCATGATTCATGATTCATGATTCAATTCATGATTCATGATTCATGATTCAATTCATGATTCATGATTCATGATTCGTTTCATGATTCATGATGCAATTCATGATTCATGTTTCATTATTCAATTCATGAATCATGATTCATGATTCAATTTATGATTCGTGATTCATGATTCATGATTCGATTCATGATTCATGCTTCAATATATGATTCATTATTCAATTCAATGATTCATGATTCATGATTCATGATTCGATTCATGATTCATGATTCATGATTCATATTTTATGATTCATGATTCATGATTCAATTCATGATTCATGATTCGATTAATGATTTATGATTCAATTCATGATTCAATTCTTGATTCATGATTTGATTCATGATTCATGATTCATGATTCATGATTTATGATTCATGATTCATGATTCATTTCATGATTCATGATTCGATTAATGATTTATGATTCAATTCATGATTCAATTCTTGATTCATGATTTGATTCATGATTCATGATTCATGATTCATGATTTATGATTCATGATTCATGATTCAATTCATGATTCATGATTCGATTAATGATTTATGATTCAATTCATGATTCAATTCTTGATTCATGATTTGATTCACAATTCATGATTCATAATTCATGATTTATGATTCATGATTCATGATTCAATTCATGATTCATAATTCATGATTTATGATTCATGATTCATGATTCATGATTCAATTCATGATTCATAATTCATGATTTATGATTCAATTCATGATTCATGATTCATGATTCGATTCATGATTCATGATTCAATTCATGATTCATGATTCATGATTCGATTCATGATTCATGATTCAATTCATGATTCATGATTCAATTAATGATTCAATTCATGATTCATAATTCATGATTCATGATTCAATTCATGATTCATAATTCATGATTCATGATTCAATTCATGATTCATGATTCATGATTCATAATTCATGATTCAATTCATGATTCATGATTCATGATTCAATTCATGATTCATGATTCATGATTCAATTCATGATTCAATTTATGATTCAATTTATGATTCATGATTCAATTCATGATTCAATTAATGATTCATGATTCAATTCATGATTCAATTCATTATTCATAATTCATGATTCATGATTCAATTCATGATTCATAATTCAATTCATGATTCAATTTATGATTCATGATTCAATTCATGATTCAATTAATGATTCATGATTCGATTAATGATTCATGATTCAATTCATGATTCAATTCATGATTCATGATTAATGATTCATGATTAATGATTCATGATTCATGATTCAATTCATGATTCATAATTCATGATTTATGTTTCAATTCATGATTCATGATTCATGATTTGATTCATGATTCATCATTCATGATTAAATTCATGGTTCATGATTTAATTTATAATTCGTGATTCAATTCATGATTCATGATTCATGATTCGATTCATGATTCATGATTCAATTCATGATTCATGATTCAATTAATGATTCAATCATGATTCATAATTCATGATTCATGATTCAATTCATGATTCATAATTCATGATTCATGATTCAATTCATGATTCATGATTCATGATTCATAATTCATGATTCAATTCATGATTCATGATTCATGATTCATGATTCAATTCATGATTCATGATTCATGATTCAATTCATGATTCAATTTATGATTCAATTTATGATTCATGATTCAATTCATGATTCAATTAATGATTCATGATTCAATTCATGATTCAATTCATTATTCATAATTCATGATTCATGATTCAATTCATGATTCATAATTCAATTCATGATTCAATTTATGATTCATGATTCAATTCATGATTCAATTAATGATTCATGATTCGATTAATGATTCATGATTCAATTCATGATTCAATTCATGATTCATGATTAATGATTCATGATTAATGATTCATGATTCATGATTCAATTCATGATTCATAATTCATGATTTATGTTTCAATTCATGATTCATGATTCATGATTTGATTCATGATTCATCATTCATGATTAAATTCATGGTTCATGATTTAATTTATGATTCGTGATTCAATTCATGATTCATGATTCATGATTCAATTCATGATTCATGATTCAATTCATGATTCAATTCCTGATTAAAATCATGATTCATGATTCAATTCATGATTCATGATTCAATTCATGATTCATGTTTCATGATTCATGATTCAATTCATGATTCATGATTCATGATTCAATTCATGATTCAATTCATGATTCATGATTCAATTCATTATTCATGATTTATGATTCAATTCATGATTCATGATTCAATTCATGATTCATGATTCATGATTCAATTCATGATTCATGATTCATTATTCAATTCATGATTCATGATTCATTATTTAATTCATGATTCATGATTCATTATTCAATTCATGATTCATGATTCATGACTCAATTCATGATTCATGATTCATGATTCAATTCATGATTCATGATTCATTTCATGATTCATGATTCATGATTCATGATTTAATTCATGATTCATGATTCAATTCATGATTCATGATTCAATTCATGATTCATGATTAAATTCATGATTCATAATTCATGATTCAATTCATGATTTATGATTCATTTCATGATTCATGATTCATGATTGATGATTCAATTCATGATTCAATTCATGATTAATGATTCAATTTATGATTCAATTTATGATTCGTGATTCATGATTCATGATTCAATTCATGATTCATGATACATGATTCAATGCATGATTCAATTCATGATTCATAATTCATGATTCATGATTCAATTCATGATTCATGATTCATGATTCATGATTCATGATTAAATTCATGATTCATGATTCATGATTCGATTCATGATTCATGATTTGATTTATGATTTATGATTCATGATTCATGATTCGATTCATGATTCATGATTTGATTTATGATTTATGATTCATGATTTAATTCATGATTCATGATTCATGATTCAATTGATGATTCATGATTCATGATTTAATTTATGATTCATGATTTATGATTCAATTCATGATTCATGATTCATGATTCATGAATCAATTCATGATTTATGATTCAATTCATGATTCATGATTCATAATTCATGATTCATGATTCAATTCATGATTCATGATTCAATTCATGATTCATGATTCGATTAATGATTTATGATTCAATTCATGATTCAATTCTTGATTCATGATTTGATTCATGATTCATGATTCATGATTCAATTCATGATTCATGATTCATGATTCGTTTCATGATTCATGATTCATGATTCAATTTATGATTTGTGATTCATGATTCATGATTCGATTCATGATTCATGATTCGATACATGATTCATGATTCATGATTAAATTCATGATTCATGATTCAATTTATGATTCATGACTCATGATTCATGATTCAATTCATGATTCAATTCATGATTCATGATTCATGATTCAATTCATGATTCATGATTCATGATTAAATTCATGATTCATGATTCAATTTATGATTCGTGATTCATGATTCATGATTCAATTTATGATTCGTGATTCATGATTCATGATTCAATTCATGATTCAATTCATGATTCATGATTCATGATTCAATTCATGATTCATGATTAAATTCATGATTCGTGATTCAATTTATGATTCGTGATTCATGATTCATGATTCAATTCATGATTCAATTCATGATTCATGATTCATGATTCAATTCATGATTCATAATTCATAATTCATTATTCAATTCATGATTCAATTTATGATTCATGATTCATGATTCATCATTTAATTCATGATTCATGATTCATGATTCAATTCATGATTCATGATTCATGATTCGATTCATGATTCATGATTCAATTCCTTATTCATTATTCAATTCATGATTCATGATCCATGATTCATTTCTGATTCATGATTTATGATTCAATTCATGATTCATGATTCATTATTCAATTCATGATTCATTTCATGATTCATGATTCATGATTCAATTCATGATTTATGATTTATGATTCAATTCATGATTCAATTCATGATTCATGATTCAAATCA
>NW_027446490.1:0-55535 GCF_038048845.1 Mixophyes fleayi | reverse complement strand
ATTCATGATTCGATTCATGATCATGATTAAATCATGATTCAATTCATGATTTATGATTCAATTTATAATTCATGATTCAATTCATGATGCATGATTCAATTTGTGATTCATGATTTAATTCATGATTCATGATTCATTTCATGATTCATTTCATGATTCATGATTCGATTTATGATTCATGATTCAATTCATGATGCATGATTCAATTCGTGATTTCTGATTCAATTCATGATTCATGATTCAATTCATGATTCATGATTCATTTTATGATTCATGATTCAATTCATGATTCGATTCATGATTTATGATTCAATTCATGATTCATGATTCGATTCATGATTCATGATTCAATTCATGATCCATGATTCGAATTATGATTCATGATTAATTCATGATTCATGATTCGATTCATGATTCATGATTCATGATTCAATTCATGATTCAATTCATGATTTATTTCATGATTCATGATTCGATTATGATTCATGCTTCAATTCTTGATTTATGATTCATGATTTAATTCATGATTCATGATTCAATTCATGATTTCATGATTCGATTCATGATTCATGATTTAATTCATGATTCATGATTCAATTCTTGAATCATGATTAATGATTCGAATTATGATTCATGATTCGATCATGATTCATGATTCATGATTCAATTCATGATTCAATTCATGATTTATTTCATAATTCATTATTCGATTCATGATTCAATTCATGATTCAATTCATGATTTATGATTCAATTCATGATTCATGATTCATGATTTAATTCCTGATTCATGATTCATGATTCATGATTCGATTTATAATTCATGATTCAATTCATGATGCATGATTCAATTCGTGATTCATGATTCAATTCATGATTCATGATTCATTTCATGATTCATTTCATGATTCATGATTCCTGATTCAATTCATGATTCATGATACAATACATGATTCATGATTCAATTCATGATTCAATTTATGATTCATGATTCATGATTCAATTCATGATTCATGATTCATGATTCGATTCATGATTCATGATTCAATTCATGATTCATGATTCAATTCATGATTCGTGATTCATGATTCATGATTCAATTCATGATTCATGATTCGATTCATGATTCATGATTCATGATTCAATTCATGATTCATGATTCGATTTATGATTCATGATTCAATTCATGATTCATGATTCAATTCATGATTCATTTCATGATTCAACTTATGATTTATAATTCATGATTCAATTCATGATTCAATTCATGATTCATAATTCATGATTCAATTCATGATTCATGATTCAATTCATGATTCATGATTTGATTCATAATTCATCATTCATGATTCAATCATGATTCATGATTCAATTCATGATTCAATTTATGATTCATGATTCCTGATTCAATTCATGATTCATGATTCAATTCATGATTCATGATTCATTTCATGATCATGATTCAATTCATGATTCAATTCATGATTCAATTTATGATTCATGATTCAATTCAAGATTCATGGTTCATGATTCAATTCATGATTCATGATTCAATTCATGATTCATGATTCATTTCATGATTCATGATTCAATTCATGATTCAATTCATGATTCAACTTATGATTTATAATTCATGATTCAATTCATGATTCAATTCATGATTCATGATTCATGATTCAATTCATGATTCATGATTCAATTCATGAATCATGATTCGATTTATGATTCATGATTCAATTCATGATTCATGATTCAATCATGATTCATGATTCAATTCAAAATTCATGATTCAATTCATGATTCATTTCATGATTCATGATTCATGATTCATTTCATGATTCAATTTATGATTCAACTTATGATTTATAATCATGATTCAATTCATGATTCAATTCATGATTCATGATTTATGATTCAATTCATGATTCATGATTCAATTCATGATTCAATTCATGATTCTTGATTCATGATTCAATTCATGATTCAATCTTGATTCAATTCATAATTCAATTCATGATTCATGATTCAATTCATGATTCAATTCATGATTTATGATTCAATTCATGATTTATTTCATGATTCATGATTCGATTCATGATTCATGATTCAATTCATGATTCAATTCATGATTTATGATTCAATTTATAATTCATGATTCAATTCATGATGCATGATTCAATTTGTGATTCATGATTTAATTCATGATTCATGATTCATTTCATGATTCATTTCATGATTCATGATTCGATTTATGATTCATGATTCAATTCATGATGCATGATTCAATTCGTGATTCCTGATTCAATTCATGATTCATGATTCAATTCATGATTCGATTCATGATTTATGATTCAATTCATGATTCATGATTCGATTCATGATTCATGATTCAATTCATGATCCATGATTCGAATTATGATTCATGATTAAATTCATGATTCATGATTCATGATTCGATTCATGATTCATGATTCATGAATCAATTCATGATTCAATTCATGATTTATTTCATGATTCATGATTCGATTCATGATTCATGCTTCAATTCTTGATTTATGATTCATGATTTAATTCCATGATTCATGATTCAATTCATGATTCATGATTCGATTCATGATTCATGATTTAATTCATGATTCATGATTCAATTCTTGAATCATGATTAATGATTCGAATTATGATTCATGATTCAATTCATGATTCATGATTTATGATTCAATTCATGGTTCATGAATCTTTATTCAATTCATGATTTATTTCATGATTCATGATTCGTTCATGATTCATGATTCATGATTCAATTCATGATTCAATTCATGATTTATTTCATAATTCATTATTCGATTCATGATTCAATTCATGATTCAATTCATGATTTATGATTCAATTCATGATTCATGATTCATGATTTAATTCCTGATTCATGATTCATGATTCATGATTCGATTTATAATTCATGATTCAATCATGATGCATGATTCAATTCGTGATTCATGATTCAATTCATGATTCATGATTCAATTCATGATTCATGATTCCTGATTCAATTCATGATTCATGATACAATACATGATTCATGATTCAATTCATGATTCAATTTATGATTCATGATTCATGATTCAATTCATGATTCATGATTCATGATTCGATTCATGATTCATGATTCAATTCATGATTCATGATTCAATTCATGATTCGTGATTCATGATTCATGATTCAATTCATGATCATGATTCGATTCATGATTCATGATTCAATTCATGATTCATGATTCGATTCATGATTCATGATTCATGATTCAATTCATGATTCATGATTCGATTTATGATTCATGATTCAATTCATGATTCATGATTCAATTCATGATTCATTTCATGATTCAACTTATGATTTATAATTCATGATTCAATTCATGATTCAATTCATGATTCATAATTCATGATTCAATTCATGATTCATGATTGAATTCATGATTCATGATTTGATTCATAATTCATCATTCATGATTCAATTCATGATTCATGATTCAATTCATGATTCAATTTATGATTCATGATTCCTGATTCAATTCATGATTCATGATTCAATTCATGATTCATGATTCATTTCATGATTCATGATTCAATTCATGATTCAATTCATGATTCAATTTATGATTCATGATTCATTCAAGATTCATGGTTCATGATTCAATTCATGATTCATGATTCAATTCATGATTCATGATTCATTTCATGATTCATGATTCAATTCATGATTCAATTCATGATTCAACTTATGATTTATATTCATGATTCAATTCATGATTCAATTCATGATTCATGATTCATGATTCAATTCATGATTCATGATTCAATTCATGAATCATGATTCGATTTATGATTCATGATTCAATTCATGATTCATGATTCAATTCATGATTCATGATTCAATTCAAATTCATGATTCAATTCATGATTCATTTCATGATTCATGATTCATGATTCATTTCATGATTCAATTTATGATTCAACTTATGATTTATAATTCATGATTCAATTCATGATTCAATTCATGATTCATGATTTATGATTCAATTCATGATTCATGATTCAATTCATGATTCATGATTTGATTCATGATTCATCATTATCATTCAATTAATGATTCATGATTCAATTCATGATTCAATTTATGATTCATG
Source organism: Mixophyes fleayi (assembly GCF_038048845.1). Lineage (NCBI taxonomy): Eukaryota > Metazoa > Chordata > Amphibia > Anura > Limnodynastidae > Mixophyes > Mixophyes fleayi. The sequence continues at coordinate 51,353 of NW_027446490.1, read as the reverse complement.
ATTCATGATTCAATTCATGATTCATGATTCCTTTCATGATTCATGATTCAATTCATGATTCATGATTCAATTCAAGATTCATGATTCATTATTCAATTCATGATTCATGATTCAATTCTGATTCTTGATTCATTTCATGATTCAATTTATGATTCAATTCATGATTCAACTTATGATTTATAATTCATGATTCAATTCATGATTCAATTCATGATTCATGATTCATGATTCAATTCATGATTCATGATTCAATTCATGAATCATGATTCGATTCATGATTTATGTTTCAATTCATGATTCAATTCTTGATTCAATTCATAATTCATTTCATGATTCATGATTCAATTCATGATTCATGATTCAATCTTGATTTATGATTCATGATTCATGATTCAATTCATGATACATGATTCAATTCATGATTCATGATTCAATTCATGATTCATTTCATGATTCATGATTTCATTCAGATTCATGATTCAATCATGATTCATTTCATGATTCATGATTTCATTCATGATTGAATTCATGATTCAATTTATGATTCATAATTCATGATTCAATTCATGATTCAATTCATGATTCATGATTTAATTCATGATTGAATTCATGATTCAATTAATGATTCATAATTCATGATTCAATTCATGATTCAATTCATGATTCATGATTCATGATTCAATTCATGATTCATGATTCAATTCATGATTCATGATTCAATGCATGATTCAATTCTTGATTCAATTCATAATTCAATTCATGATTCATGTTTCAATTCATGATTCAATTCTTGATTCAATTCATAATTCATTTCATGATTCATGATTCAATTCATGATTCATGATTCAATTCATGATACATGATTCAATTCATGATTCATGATTCAATTCATGATTCATTTCATGATTCATGATTTCATTCATGATTGAATTCATGATTCAATTTATGATTCATAATTCATGATTCAATTCATGATTCAATTCATGATTCATGATTTAGTTCATGATTGAATTCATGATTCAATTTATGATTCATAATTCATGATTCAATTCATGATTCAATTCATGATTCATGATTCATGATTCAATTCATGATTCATGATTCAATTCATGATTCATGATTCAATGCATGATTCAATTCTTGATTCAATTCATAATTCAATTCATGATTCATGATTCAGTTCATGATTCAATTCATGATTTATGATTCAATTCAAGATTTATTTCATGATTCATGATTTGATTCATGATTCATGATTCAATTCATGATTCAATTCATGATTTATGATTCAATTCATGATTCAAGATTCATGATTTAATTCATGATTCATGATTCATGATTCGATTTATAATGATGATTCAATTCATGATGCATGATTCAATTTGTGATTTATGATTTAATTCATGATTCATGATTCATTTCATGATTCATTTCATGATTCATGATTCATGATTCAATTCATGATTCATGAGTCAATCATGATTCATGATTCATTTCATGATTCATGATTTAATTCATGATTCAATTCATGATTCAATTTATGATTCATAATTCATGATTCAATTCATGATTCAATTCATGATTCATGATTCATGATTCAATTCATGATTCATATTCAATTCATGATTCATGATTCAATGCATGATTCAATTCTTGATTCAATTCATAATTCAATTCATGATTCATGATTCAATTCATGATTCGATTCATGATTCATGATTCATGATACGATATATGATTCATGATTAAATCATAATTCATAATTTATGATTCAATTCATGATTCATGATTCATGATTCAATTCATGATTCGATTCATGATTCATGATTCAATTCATGATTCATGATTTGATTCATGATTCATGATTCAATTTTTAATCATGATTCGATTCATGATTCATGATTAAATTTAAGATTCATGATTTATGATTTATTTTATGATTCAATTCATGGTTCATGAATCTTGATTCAATTCATGATTTATTTCATGATTCATGATTCGATTCATGATTCATGATTCAAAATTCAATTCATGATTCAATTCAGGATTTATGATTCAATTCATGATTCATGATTCATTTCATGATTCATTTCATGATTCATGATTCGATTATGATTCATGATTCAATTCATGATGCATGATTCAATTCATGATTCATGATTCATTTCATGATTCATTTCATGATTCATGATTCGATTTATGATTCATGATTCAATTCATGATGCATGATTCAATTCGTGATTCCTGATTCAATTCATGATTCATGATTCAATTCATGATTCATGTTTCATTTCATGATTCATGATTCAATTCATGATTCGATTCATGATTTATGATTCAATTCATGATTCATGATTCGATTCATGATTCATGATTCAATTCATGATTCATGATTCATGATTCGAATTATGATTCATGATTAAATTCATGAATCATGATTTATGATTCAATTCATGATTCATGATTTATTTCATGATTCAATTCATGGGTTCATGAATCTTGATTCAATTCATGATTTATTTCATGATTCATGATGCGATTCATGATTCATGATTCAATTCATGATTCAATTCATGATTTATTTCATGATTCATGATTCGATTCATGATTCATGATTCAATTCTAGATTTATGATTCATGATTCATGATTTAATTCAAGATTATAATTCAATTCATGATTCATGATTCAATTCTTGATTTATGATTCATGATTCATGATTCAATTCATGATTTATTTCATGATTCATGATTCGATTCATGATTCATGTTTGAATTCATGATTCAATTCATGATTCATTTCATGATTCATGATTCAATTTATGATTCATGATTCAATCCATGATTCATGATTCATGATTCATTTCATGATTCTTTTCATGATTCATGATTCAATTCATGATTAATGATTCAATTCATGATTCATGATTCATTTATGATTCATGATTCATGATTCAATTCATCATTCATGATTCAATTCATCATTCATGATTCAATTCATGATTCGATTCATTATTCATGATTCAATTCATGATTCATGACTCATGATTCAATTAATGATCATGATTCAATTCATGATTCATGATTCAATTCATCATCATGATTCATGATTCAATTCATGATTCAATACATGATTCATGATTCGATTCATGATTCATAATTCAATTCATGATTCATGATTCATGATTCAATTAATAATTCGATTCATGATTCATGATTCAATTCATGATTAATGCTTCATGATTCAATTCATTATTCATGATTCAATTCATGATTCATGATTCATGATTCAATTCATGATTCATGATTTATGATTAAATTCATGATTCATGTTTTATGATTCAATTCATGATTCATGATTCATGATTCAATTCATGATTCAATTTATGATTCATGATTCCTGATTCAATTCATGATTCATGATTCAATTCATGATTCATGATTCATTTCATGATTCATGATTCATTCATGATTCAATTCATGATTCAATTTATGATTCATGATTCAATTCAAGATTCATGGTTCATGATTCAATTCATGATTCATGATTCAATTCATGATTCATGATTCTTTCATGATTCATGATTCAATTCATGATTCAATTCATGATTCAACTTATGATTTATAATCATGATTCAATTCATGATTCATGATTCAATGCATGATTCAATTCTTGATTCAATTCATAATTCAATTCATGATTCATGATTCAATTCATGATTCAATTCATGATTTATGATTCAATTCATGATTTATTTCATGATTCATGATTCGATTCTTGATTCAATTCATGATTCAATTCATGATTCATGATTCAATGCATGATTCAATTCTTGATTCAATTCATAATTCAATTCATGATTCATGATTCAATTCATGATTCAATTCATGATTTATAATTCAATTCATGATTTATTTCATGATTCATGATTCGATTCATGATTCATGATTCAATCATGATTCAATTCATGATTTATGATTCAATTTATAATTCATGATTCAATTCATGATGCATGATTCAATTTGTGATTCATGATTTAATTCATGATTCATGATTCATTTCATGATTCATGATTCATGATTCAATTCACGATTCATGAGTTAATTCATGATTCATGATTCAATTCATGAATCATGATTCGATTCATGATTTATGTTTCAATTCATGATTCAATTCTGATTCAATTCATAATTCATTTCATGATTCATGATTCAATTCATGATTTATGATTCAATTCATGATTCATGATTCAATTCATGAATCATGATTCGATTCATGATTTATGTTTCAATTCATGATTCAATTCTTGATTCAATTCATAATTCATTTCATGATTCATGATTCAATTCATGATACATGATTCAATCATGATTCATGATTCATTTCATGATTCATGATTCAATTCATGATTCATTTCATGATTCATGATTTAATTCATGATTGAATTCATGATTCAATTTATGATTCATAATTCATGATTCAATTCATGATTCAATTCATGATTCATGATTCATGATTCAATTCATGATTCATGATTCAATTCATGATTCATGATTCAATGCATGATTCAATTCTTGATTCAATTCATAATTCAATTCATGATTCATGATTCAATTCATGATTCAATTCATGATTTATGATTCAATTCATGATTATTTCATGATTCATGATTCGATTCATGATCATGATTCAATTCATGATTCAATTCATGATTTATGATTCAATTTATAATTCATGATTCAATTCATGATGCATGATTCAATTTGTGATTCATGATTTAATTCATGATTCATGATTCATTTCATGATTCATTTCATGATTCATGATTCGATTTATGATTCATGATTCAATTCATGATGCATGATTCAATTCGTGATTCCTGATTCAATTCATGATTCATGATTCAATTCATGATTCATGATTCATTTTATGATTCATGATTCAATTCATGATTCGATTCATGATTTATGATTCAATTCATGATTCATGATTCGATTCATGATTCATGATTCAATTCATGATCCATGATTCGAATTATGATTCATGATTAAATTCATGATTCATGATTCATGATTCGATTCATGATTCATGATTCATGATTCAATTCATGATTCAATTCATGATTTATTTCATGATTCATGATTCGATTCATGATTCATGCTTTAATTCTTGATTTATGATTCATGATTTAATTCATGATTCATGATTCGATTCATGATTCATGATTCGATTCATGATTCATGATTTAATTCATGATTCATGATTCAATTCTTGAATCATGATTAATGATTCGAATTATGATTCATGATTCAATTCATGATTCATGATTTATGATTCAATTCATGGTTCATGAATCTTTATTCAATTCATGATTTATTTCATGATTCATGATTCGATTCATGATTCATGATTCATGATTCAATTCATGATTCAATTCATGATTTATTTCATAATTCATTATTCGATTCATGATTCAATTCATGATTTATGATTCAATTCATGATTCATGATTCATGATTTAATTCCTGATTCATGATTCATGATTCATGATTCGATTTATAATTCATGATTCAATTCATGATGCATGATTCAATTCGTGATTCATGATTCAATTCATGATTCATGATTCATTTCATGATTCATTTCATGATTCATGATTCCTGATTCAATTCATGATTCATGATACAATACATGATTCATGATTCAATTCATGATTCAATTTATGATTCATGATTCAATTCATGATTCATGATTCATGATTTGATTCATGATTCATGATTCAATTCATGATTCATGATTCAATTCATGATTCGTGATTCATGATTCATGATTCAATTCATGATTCATGATTCGATTCATGATTCATGATTCATGATTCAATTCATGATTCCTGATTCGATTTATGATTCATGATTCAATTCATGATTCATGATTCAATTCATGATTCATTTCATGATTCAACTTATGATTTATAATTCATGATTCAATTCATGATTCAATTCATGATTCATAATTCATGATTCAATTCATGATTCATGATTGAATTCATGATTCATGATTTGATTCATAATTCATCATTCATGATTCAATTCATGATTCATGATTCAATTCATGATTCAATTTATGATTCATGATTCCTGATTCAATTCATGATTCATGATTCAATTCATGATTCATGATTCATTTCATGATTCATGATTCAATTCATGATTCAATTCATGATTCAATTTATGATTCATGATTCAATTCAAGATTCATGGTTCATGATTCAATTCATGATTCATGATTCAATTCATGATTCATGATTCATTTCATGATTCATGATTCAATTCATGATTCAATTCATGATTCAACTTATGATTTATAATTCATGATTCAATTCATGATTCAATTCATGATTCATGATTCATGATTCAATTCATGATTCATGATTCAATTCATGAATCATGATTCGATTTATGATTCATGATTCAATTCATGATTCATGATTCAATTCATGATTCATGATTCAATTCAAAATTCATGATTCAATTCATGATTCATTTCATGATTCATGATTCATGATTCATTTCATGATTCAATTTATGATTCAACTTATGATTTATAATTCATGATTCAATTCATGATTCAATTCATGATTCATGATTTATGATTCAATTCATGATTCATGATTCAATTCATGATTCATGATTTGATTCATGATTCATCATTTATCATTCAATTAATGATTCATGATTCAATTCATGATTCAATTTATGATTCATGATTCATGATTCAATTCATGATTCATGATTCCTTTCATGATTCATGATTCAATTCATGATTCATGATTCAATTCAAGATTCATGATTCATTATTCAATTCATGATTCATGATTCAATTCATGATTCTTGATTCATTTCATGATTCATGATTCAATTTATGATTCAATTCATGATTCAACTTATGATTTATAATTCATGATTCAATTCATGATTCAATTCATGATTCATGATTCATGATTCAATTCATGATTCATGATTCAATTCATGAATCATGATTCGATTCATGATTTATGTTTCAATTCATGATTCAATTTTTGATTCAATTCATAATTCATTTCATGATTCATGATTCAATTCATGATACATGATTCAATTCATGATTCATGATTCATTTCATGATTCATGATTCAATTCATGATTCATTTCATGATTCATGATTTAATTCATGATTGAATTCATGATTCAATTTATGATTCATAATTCATGATTCAATTCATGATTCAATTCATGATTCATGATTCATGATTCAATTCATGATTCATGATTCAATTCATGATTCATGATTCAATGCATGATTCAATTCTTGATTCAATTCATAATTCAATTCATGATTCATGATTCAATTCATGATTCAATTCATGATTTATGATTCAATTCATGATTTATTTCATGATTCATGATTCGATTCATGATTCATGATTCAATTCATGATTCAATTCATGATTTATGATTCAATTTATAATTCATGATTCAATTCATGATGCATGATTCAATTTGTGATTCATGATTTAATTCATGATTCATGATTCATTTCATGATTCATTTCATGATTCATGATTCGATTTATGATTCATGATTCAATTCATGATGCATGATTCAATTCGTGATTCCTGATTCAATTCATGATTCATGATTCAATTCATGATTCATGATTCATTTTATGATTCATGATTCAATTCATGATTCGATTCATGATTTATGATTCAATTCATGATTCATGATTCGATTCATGATTCATGATTCAATTCATGATCCATGATTCGAATTATGATTCATGATTAAATTCATGATTCATGATTCATGATTCGATTCATGATTCATGATTCATGATTCAATTCATGATTCAATTCATGATTTATTTCATGATTCATGATTCGATTCATGATTCATGCTTTAATTCTTGATTTATGATTCATGATTTAATTCATGATTCATGATTCGATTCATGATTCATGATTCGATTCATGATTCATGATTTAATTCATGATTCATGATTCAATTCTTGAATCATGATTAATGATTCGAATTATGATTCATGATTCAATTCATGATTCATGATTTATGATTCAATTCATGGTTCATGAATCTTTATTCAATTCATGATTTATTTCATGATTCATGATTCGATTCATGATTCATGATTCATGATTCAATTCATGATTCAATTCATGATTTATTTCATAATTCATTATTCGATTCATGATTCAATTCATGATTTATGATTCAATTCATGATTCATGATTCATGATTTAATTCCTGATTCATGATTCATGATTCATGATTCGATTTATAATTCATGATTCAATTCATGATGCATGATTCAATTCGTGATTCATGATTCAATTCATGATTCATGATTCATTTCATGATTCATTTCATGATTCATGATTCCTGATTCAATTCATGATTCATGATACAATACATGATTCATGATTCAATTCATGATTCAATTTATGATTCATGATTCAATTCATGATTCATGATTCATGATTTGATTCATGATTCATGATTCAATTCATGATTCATGATTCAATTCATGATTCGTGATTCATGATTCATGATTCAATTCATGATTCATGATTCGATTCATGATTCATGATTCATGATTCAATTCATGATTCCTGATTCGATTTATGATTCATGATTCAATTCATGATTCATGATTCAATTCATGATTCATTTCATGATTCAACTTATGATTTATAATTCATGATTCAATTCATGATTCAATTCATGATTCATAATTCATGATTCAATTCATGATTCATGATTGAATTCATGATTCATGATTTGATTCATAATTCATCATTCATGATTCAATTCATGATTCATGATTCAATTCATGATTCAATTTATGATTCATGATTCCTGATTCAATTCATGATTCATGATTCAATTCATGATTCATGATTCATTTCATGATTCATGATTCAATTCATGATTCAATTCATGATTCAATTTATGATTCATGATTCAATTCAAGATTCATGGTTCATGATTCAATTCATGATTCATGATTCAATTCATGATTCATGATTCATTTCATGATTCATGATTCAATTCATGATTCAATTCATGATTCAACTTATGATTTATAATTCATGATTCAATTCATGATTCAATTCATGATTCATGATTCATGATTCAATTCATGATTCATGATTCAATTCATGAATCATGATTCAATTTATGATTCATGATTCAATTCATGATTCATGATTCAATTCATGATTCATGATTCAATTCAAAATTCATGATTCAATTCATGATTCATTTCATGATTCATGATTCATGATTCATTTCATGATTCAATTTATGATTCAACTTATGATTTATAATTCATGATTCAATTCATGATTCAATTCATGATTCATGATTTATGATTCAATTCATGATTCATGATTCAATTCATGATTCATGATTTGATTCATGATTCATCATTTATCATTCAATTAATGATTCATGATTCAATTCATGATTCAATTTATGATTCATGATTCATGATTCAATTCATGATTCATGATTCCTTTCATGATTCATGATTCAATTCATGATTCATGATTCAATTCAAGATTCATGATTCATTATTCAATTCATGATTCATGATTCAATTCATGATTCTTGATTCATTTCATGATTCATGATTCAATTTATGATTCAATTCATGATTCAACTTATGATTTATAATTCATGATTCAATTCATGATTCAATTCATGATTCATGATTCATGATTCAATTCATGATTCATGATTCAATTCATGAATCATGATTCGATTCATGATTTATGTTTCAATTCATGATTCAATTCTTGATTCAATTCATAATTCATTTCATGATTCATGATTCAATTCATGATTCATGATTCAATTCTTGATTTATGATTCATGATTCATGATTCAATTCATGATACATGATTCAATTCATGATTCATGATTCAATTCATGATTCATTTCATGATTCATGATTTCATTCATGATTCATGATTCAATTCATGATTCATTTCATGATTCATGATTTCATTCATGATTGAATTCATGATTCAATTTATGATTCATAATTCATGATTCAATTCATGATTCAATTCATGATTCATGATTTAATTCATGATTGAATTCATGATTCAATTTATGATTCATAATTCATGATTCAATTCATGATTCAATTCATGATTCATGATTCATGATTCAATTCATGATTCATGATTCAATTCATGATTCAATGCATGATTCAATTCTTGATTCAATTCATAATTCAATTCATGATTCATGTTTCAATTCATGATTCAATTCTTGATTCAATTCATAATTCATTTCATGATTCATGATTCAATTCATGATTCATGATTCAATTCTTGATTTATGATTCATGATTCATGATTCAATTCATGATACATGATTCAATTCATGATTCATGATTCAATTCATGATTCATTTCATGATTCATGATTTCATTCATGATTGAATTCATGATTCAATTTATGATTCATAATTCATGATTCAATTCATGATTCAATTCATGATTCATGATTTAATTCATGATTGAATTCATGATTCAATTTATGATTCATAATTCATGATTCAATTCATGATTCAATTCATGATTCATGATTCATGATTCAATTCATGATTCATGATGCAATTCATGATACATGATTCAATGCATGATTCAATTCTTGATTCAATTCATAATTCAATTCATGATTCATGATTCAATTCATGATTCAATTCATGATTTATGATTAAATTCAAGATTTATTTCATGATTCATGATTTGATTCATGATTCATGATTCAATTCATGATTCAATTCATGATTTATGATTCAATTCATGATTCATGATTCATGATTTAATTCATGATTCATGATTCATGATTCGATTTATAATTGATGATTCAATTCATGATGCATGATTCAATTTGTGATTCATGATTTAATTCATGATTCATGATTCATTTCATGATTCATTTCATGATTCATGATTCATGATTCAATTCATGATTCATGAGTCAATTCATGATTCATGATTCATTTCATGATTCATGATTTAATTCATGATTCAATTCATGATTCAATTTATGATTCATAATTCATGATTCAATTCATGATTCAATTCATGATTCATGATTCATGATTCAATTCATGATTCATAATTCAATTCATGATTCATGATTCAATGCATGATTCAATTCTTGATTCAATTCATAATTCAATTCATGATTCATGATTCAATTCATGATTCGATTCATGATTCATGATTCATGATACGATATATGATTCATGATTAAATTCATAATTCATAATTTATGATTCAATTCATGATTCATGATTCATGATTCAATTCATGATTCGATTCATTGTTCATGATTCAATTCATGATTCATGATTTGATTCATGATTCATGATTCAATTTTTAATTCATGATTCGATTCATGATTCATGATTAAATTTAAGATTCATGATTTATGATTTATTTTATGATTCAATTCATGGTTCATGAATCTTGATTCAATTCATGATTTATTTCATGATTCATGATTCGATTCATGATTCATGATTCAAAATTCAATTCATGATTCAATTCAGGATTTATGATTCAATTCATGATTCATGATTCATTTCATGATTCATTTCATGATTCATGATTCGATTTATGATTCATGATTCAATTCATGATGCATGATTCAATTCATGATTCATGATTCATTTCATGATTCATTTCATGATTCATGATTCGATTTATGATTCATGATTCAATTCATGATGCATGATTCAATTCGTGATTCCTGATTCAATTCATGATTCATGATTCAATTCATGATTCATGATTCATTTCATGATTCATGATTCAATTCATGATTCGATTCATGATTTATGATTCAATTCATGATTCATGATTCGATTCATGATTCATGATTCAATTCATGATTCATGATTCATGATTCGAATTATGATTCATGATTAAATTCATGAATTATGATTTATGATTCAATTCATGATTCATGATTTATTTCATGATTCAATTCATGGTTCATGAATCTTGATTCAATTCATGATTTATTTCATGATTCATGATGCGATTCATGATTCATGATTCAATTCATGATTCAATTCATGATTTATTTCATGATTCATGATTCGATTCATGATTCATGATTCAATTCTAGATTTATGATTCATGATTCATAATTTAATTCAAGATTTATAATTCAATTCATGATTCATGATTCAATTCTTGATTTATGATTCATGATTCATGATTTAATTCATGATTCATAATTCAATTCATGATTCATGATTCGATTCATGATTCATGTTTGAATTCATGATTCAATTCATGATTCATTTCATGATTCATGATTCAATTTATGATTCATGATTCAATCCATGATTCATGATTCATGATTCAATTCATGATTCATGATTCATTTCATGATTCATGATTTAATTCATGATTCATGATTCAATTCATGATTAATGATTCAATTCATGATTCATGATTCATTTTATGATTCATGATTCATGATTCAATTCATCATTCATGATTCAATTCATCATTCATGATTCAATTCATGATTCGATTCATTATTCATGATTCAATTCATGATTCATGACTCATGATTCAATTAATGATTCATGATTCAATTCATGATTCATGATTCAATTCATCATTCATGATTCATGATTCAATTCATGATTCAATACATGATTCATGATTCGATTCATGATTCATAATTCAATTCATGATTCATGATTCATGATTCAATTAATAATTCGATTCATGATTCATGATTCAATTCATGATTAATGCTTCATGATTCAATTCATTATTCATGATTCAATTCATGATTCATGATTCATGATTCAATTCATGATTCATGATTTATGATTAAATTCATGATTCATGTTTTATGATTCAATTCATGATTCATGATTCATGATTCAATTCATGATTCAATTTATGATTCATGATTCCTGATTCAATTCATGATTCATGATTCAATTCATGATTCATGATTCATTTCATGATTCATGATTCAATTCATGATTCAATTCATGATTCAATTTATGATTCATGATTCAATTCAAGATTCATGGTTCATGATTCAATTCATGATTCATGATTCAATTCATGATTCATGATTCATTTCATGATTCATGATTCAATTCATGATTCAATTCATGATTCAACTTATGATTTATAATTCATGATTCAATTCATGATTCAATTCATGATTCATGATTCATGATTCAATTCATGATTCATGATTCAATTCATGAATCATGATTCGATTTATGATTCATGATTCAATTCATGATTCATGATTCAATTCATGATTCATAATTCAATTCATGATTCATGATTCAATGCATGATTCAATTCTTGATTCAATTCATAATTCAATTCATGATTCATGATTCAATTCATGATTCGATTCATGATTCATGATTCATGATACGATATATGATTCATGATTAAATTCATAATTCATAATTTATGATTCAATTCATGATTCATGATTCATGATTCAATTCATGATTCGATTCATTGTTCATGATTCAATTCATGATTCATGATTTGATTCATGATTCATGATTCAATTTTTAATTCATGATTCGATTCATGATTCATGATTAAATTTAAGATTCATGATTTATGATTTATTTTATGATTCAATTCATGGTTCATGAATCTTGATTCAATTCATGATTTATTTCATGATTCATGATTCGATTCATGATTCATGATTCAAAATTCAATTCATGATTCAATTCAGGATTTATGATTCAATTCATGATTCATGATTCATTTCATGATTCATTTCATGATTCATGATTCGATTTATGATTCATGATTCAATTCATGATGCATGATTCAATTCATGATTCATGATTCATTTCATGATTCATTTCATGATTCATGATTCGATTTATGATTCATGATTCAATTCATGATGCATGATTCAATTCGTGATTCCTGATTCAATTCATGATTCATGATTCAATTCATGATTCATGATTCATTTCATGATTCATGATTCAATTCATGATTCGATTCATGATTTATGATTCAATTCATGATTCATGATTCGATTCATGATTCATGATTCAATTCATGATTCATGATTCATGATTCGAATTATGATTCATGATTAAATTCATGAATCATGATTTATGATTCAATTCATGATTTATTTCATGATTCAATTCATGGTTCATGAATCTTGATTCAATTCATGATTTATTTCATGATTCATGATGCGATTCATGATTCATGATTCAATTCATGATTCAATTCATGATTTATTTCATGATTCATGATTCGATTCATGATTCATGATTCAATTCTAGATTTATGATTCATGATTCATAATTTAATTCAAGATTTATAATTCAATTCATGATTCATGATTCAATTCTTGATTTATGATTCATGATTCATGATTTAATTCATGATTCATAATTGAATTCATGATTCATGATTCGATTCATGATTCATGTTTGAATTCATGATTCAATTCATGATTCATTTCATGATTCATGATTCAATTTATGATTCATGATTCAATCCATGATTCATGATTCATGATTCAATTCATGATTCATGATTCATTTCATGATTCATGATTTAATTCATGATTCATGATTCAATTCATGATTAATGATTCAATTCATGATTCATGATTCATTTTATGATTCATGATTCATGATTCAATTCATCATTCATGATTCAATTCATCATTCATGATTCAATTCATGATTCGATTCATTATTCATGATTCAATTCATGATTCATGACTCATGATTCAATTAATGATTCATGATTCAATTCATGATTCATGATTCAATTCATCATTCATGATTCATGATTCAATTCATGATTCAATACATGATTCATAATTCAATTCATGATTCATGATTCATGATTCAATTAATAATTCGATTCATGATTCATGATTCAATTCATGATTAATGCTTCATGATTCAATTCATTATTCATGATTCAATTCATGATTCATGATTCATGATTCAATTCATGATTCATGATTTATGATTAAATTCATGATTCATGTTTTATGATTCAATTCATGATTCATGATTCATGATTCAATTCATGATTCAATTTATGATTCATGATTCCTGATTCAATTCATGATTCATGATTCAATTCATGATTCATGATTCATTTCATGATTCATGATTCAATTCATGATTCAATTCATGATTCAATTTATGATTCATGATTCAATTCAAGATTCATGGTTCATGATTCAATTCATGATTCATGATTCAATTCATGATTCATGATTCATTTCATGATTCATGATTCAATTCATGATTCAATTCATGATTCAACTTATGATTTATAATTCATGATTCAATTCATGATTCAATTCATGATTCATGATTCATGATTCAATTCATGATTCATGATTCAATTCATGAATCATGATTCGATTTATGATTCATGATTCAATTCATGATTCATGATTCAATTCATGATTCATAATTCAATTCATGATTCATGATTCAATGCATGATTCAATTCTTGATTCAATTCATAATTCAATTCATGATTCATGATTCAATTCATGATTCGATTCATGATTCATGATTCATGATACGATATATGATTCATGATTAAATTCATAATTCATAATTTATGATTCAATTCATGATTCATGATTCATGATTCAATTCATGATTCGATTCATTGTTCATGATTCAATTCATGATTCATGATTTGATTCATGATTCATGATTCAATTTTTAATTCATGATTCGATTCATGATTCATGATTAAATTTAAGATTCATGATTTATGATTTATTTTATGATTCAATTCATGGTTCATGAATCTTGATTCAATTCATGATTTATTTCATGATTGATGATTCGATTCATGATTCATGATTCAAAATTCAATTCATGATTCAATTCAGGATTTATGATTCAATTCATGATTCATGATTCATTTCATGATTCATTTCATGATTCATGATTCGATTTATGATTCATGATTCAATTCATGATGCATGATTCAATTCATGATTCATGATTCATTTCATGATTCATTTCATGATTCATGATTCGATTTATGATTCATGATTCAATTCATGATGCATGATTCAATTCGTGATTCTGATTCAATTCATGATTCATGATTCAATTCATGATTCATGATTCATTTCATGATTCATGATTCAATTCATGATTCGATTCATGATTTATGATTCAATTCATGATTCATGATTCGATTCATGATTCATGATTCAATTCATGATTCATGATTCATGATTCGAATTATGATTCATGATTAAATTCATGAATCATGATTTATGATTCAATTCATGATTCATGATTTATTTCATGATTCAATTCATGGTTCATGAATCTTGATTCAATTCATGATTTATTTCATGATTCATGATGCGATTCATGATTCATGATTCAATTCATGATTCAATTCATGATTTATTTCATGATTCATGATTCGATTCATGATTCATGATTCAATTCTAGATTTATGATTCATGATTCATAATTTAATTCAAGATTTATAATTCAATTCATGATTCATGATTCAATTCTTGATTTATGATTCATGATTCATGATTTAATTCATGATTCATAATTCAATTCATGATTCATGATTCGATTCATGATTCATGTTTGAATTCATGATTCAATTCATGATTCATTTCATGATTCATGATTCAATTTATGATTCATGATTCAATCCATGATTCATGATTCATGATTCAATTCATGATTCATGATTCATTTCATGATTCATGATTTAATTCATGATTCATGATTCAATTCATGATTAATGATTCAATTCATGATTCATGATTCATTTTATGATTCATGATTCATGATTCAATTCATCATTCATGATTCAATTCATCATTCATGATTCAATTCATGATTCGATTCATTATTCATGATTCAATTCATGATTCATGACTCATGATTCAATTAATGATTCATGATTCAATTCATGATTCATGATTCAATTCATCATTCATGATTCATGATTCAATTCATGATTCAATACATGATTCATGATTCGATTCATGATTCATAATTCAATTCATGATTCATGATTCATGATTCAATTAATAATTCGATTCATGATTCATGATTCAATTCATGATTAATGCTTCATGATTCAATTCATTATTCATGATTCAATTCATGATTCATGATTCATGATTCAATTCATGATTCATGATTTATGATTAAATTCATGATTCATGTTTTATGATTCAATTCATGATTCATGATTCATGATTCAATTCATGATTCAATTTATGATTCATGATTCCTGATTCAATTCATGATTCATGATTCAATTCATGATTCATGATTCATTTCATGATTCATGATTCAATTCATGATTCAATTCATGATTCAATTTATGATTCATGATTCAATTCAAGATTCATGGTTCATGATTCAATTCATGATTCATGATTCAATTCATGATTCATGATTCATTTCATGATTCATGATTCAATTCATGATTCAATTCATGATTCAACTTATGATTTATAATTCATGATTCAATTCATGATTCAATTCATGATTCATGATTCATGATTCAATTCATGATTCATGATTCAATTCATGAATCATGATTCGATTTATGATTCATGATTCAATTCATGATTCATGATTCAATTCATGATTCATGATTCAATTCAAAATTCATGATTCAATTCATGATTCATTTCATGATTCATGATTCATGATTCATTTCATGATTCAATTTATGATTCAACTTATGATTTATAATTCATGATTCAATTCATGATTCAATTCATGATTCATGATTTATGATTCAATTCATGATTCATGATTCAATTCATGATTCATGATTTGATTCATGATTCATCATTTATCATTCAATTAATGATTCATGATTCAATTCATGATTCAATTTATGATTCATGATTCATGATTCAATTCATGATTCATGATTCCTTTCATGATTCATGATTCAATTCATGATTCATGATTCAATTCAAGATTCATGATTCATTATTCAATTCATGATTCATGATTCAATTCATGATTCTTGATTCAATTCATGAATCATGATTCGATTCATGATTTATGTTTCAATTCATGATTCAATTCTTGATTCAATTCATAATTCATTTCATGATTCATGATTCAATTCATGATTCATGATTCAATTCTTGATTTATGATTCATGATTCATGATTCAATTCATGATACATGATTCAATTCATGATTCATGATTCAATTCATGATTCATTTCATGATTCATGATTTCATTCATGATTCATGATTCAATTCATGATTCATTTCATGATTCATGATTTCATTCATGATTGAATTCATGATTCAATTTATGATTCATAATTCATGATTCAATTCATGATTCAATTCATGATTCATGATTTAATTCATGATTCATGATTTAATTCATGATTGAATTCATGATTCAATTTATGATTCATAATTCATGATTCAATTCATGATTCAATTCATGATTCATGATTCATGATTCAATTCATGATTCATGATTCAATTCATGATTCATGATTCAATGCATGATTCAATTCTTGATTCAATTCATAATTCAATTCATGATTCATGTTTCAATTCATGATTCAATTCTTGATTCAATTCATAATTCATTTCATGATTCATGATTCAATTCATGATTCATGATTCAATTCTTGATTTATGATTCATGATTCATGATTCAATTCATGATACATGATTCAATTCATGATTCATGATTCAATTCATGATTCATTTCATGATTCATGATTTCATTCATGATTATATTCATGATTCAATTTATGATTCATAATTCATGATTCAATTCATGATTCATGATTTAATTCATGATTGAATTCATGATTCAATTTATGATTCATAATTCATGATTCAATTCATGATTCAATTCATGATTCATGATTCATGATTCAATTCATGATTCATGATTCAATTCATGATTCATGATTTAATGCATGATTCAATTCTTGATTCAATTCATAATTCAATTCATGATTCATGATTCAATTCATGATTCAATTCATGATTTATGATTCAATTCAAGATTTATTTCATGATTCATGATTCATGATTCGATTTATAATTGATGATTCAATTCATGATGCATGATTCAATTTGTGATTCATGATTTAATTCATGATTCATGATTCATTTCATGATTCATTTCATGATTCATGATTCATGATTCAATTCATGATTCATGAGTCAATTCATGATTCATGATTCATTTCATGATTCATGATTTAATTCATGATTCAATTCATGATTCAATTTATGATTCATAATTCATGATTCAATTCATGATTCAATTCATGATTCATGATTCATGATTCAATTCATGATTCATAATTCAATTCATGATTCATGATTCAATGCATGATTCAATTCTTGATTCAATTCATAATTCAATTCATGATTCATGATTCAATTCATGATTCGATTCATGATTCATGATTCATGATACGATATATGATTCATGATTAAATTCATAATTCATAATTTATGATTCAATTCTTGATTCATGATTCATGATTCAATTCATGATTCGATTCATGATTCATGATTCAATTCATGATTCATGATTTGATTCATGATTCATGATTCAATTTTTAATTCATGATTCGATTCATGATTCATGATTAAATTTAAGATTCATGATTTATGATTTATTTTATGATTCAATTCATGGTTCATGAATCTTGATTCAATTCATGATTTATTTCATGATTCATGATTCGATTCATGATTCATGATTCAAAATTCAATTCATGATTCAATTCAGGATTTATGATTCAATTCATGATTCATGATTCATTTCATGATTCATTTCATGATTCATGATTCGATTTATGATTCATGATTCAATTCATGATGCATGATTCAATTCATGATTCATGATTCATTTCATGATTCATTTCATGATTCATGATTCGATTTATGATTCATGATTCAATTCATGATGCATGATTCAATTCGTGATTCCTGATTCAATTCATGATTCATGATTCAATTCATGATTCATGATTCATTTCATGATTCATGATTCAATTCATGATTCGATTCATGATTTATGATTCAATTCATGATTCATGATTCGATTCATGATTCATGATTCAATTCATGATTCATGATTCATGATTCGAATTATGATTCATGATTAAATTCATGAATCATGATTTATGATTCAATTCATGATTCATGATTTATTTCATGATTCAATTCATGGTTCATGAATCTTGAT
The DNA here is from genome assembly GCF_038048845.1 of Mixophyes fleayi. Classification (NCBI taxonomy): domain Eukaryota; kingdom Metazoa; phylum Chordata; class Amphibia; order Anura; family Limnodynastidae; genus Mixophyes; species Mixophyes fleayi. Next base: position 31,015 of record NW_027446490.1, on the reverse strand, counting down.
TCAATTCATGATTTATTTCATGATTCATGATTCGATTCATGATTCATGATTCAATTCTAGATTTATGATTCATGATTCATGATTTAATTCAAGATTTATAATTCAATTCATGATTCATGATTCAATTCTTGATTTATGATTCATGATTCATGATTTAATTCATGATTCATAATTCAATTCATGATTCATGATTCGATTCATGATTCATGTTTGAATTCATGATTCAATTCATGATTCATTTCATGATTCATGATTCAATTTATGATTCATGATTCAATCCATGATTCATGATTCATGATTCAATTCATGATTCATGATTCATTTCATGATTCTTTTCATGATTCATGATTTAATTCATGATTCATGATTCAATTCATGATTAATGATTCAATTCATGATTCATGATTCATTTTATGATTCATGATTCATGATTCAATTCATCATTCATGATTCAATTCATCATTCATGATTCAATTCATGATTCGATTCATTATTCATGATTCAATTCATGATTCATGACTCATGATTCAATTAATGATTCATGATTCAATTCATGATTCATGATTCAATTCATCATTCATGATTCATGATTCAATTCATGATTCAATACATGATTCATGATTCGATTCATGATTCATAATTCAATTCATGATTCATGATTCATGATTCAATTAATAATTCGATTCATGATTCATTATTCAATTCATGATTAATGCTTCATGATTCAATTCATTATTCATGATTCAATTCATGATTCATGATTCATGATTCAATTCATGATTCATGATTTATGATTAAATTCATGATTCATGTTTTATGATTCAATTCATGATTCATGATTCATGATTCAATTCATGATTCATGATATATGATTGAATTCATGATTCGATTCATGATTCATAATTTATGATTAAATTCATGATTCATGTTTTATGATTCAATTCATGATTCATGATTCATGATTCAATTCATGATTCATGATATATGATTAAATTCATGATTCGATTCATGATTCATAATTCGATATATGATTCATGATTAAATTCATGATTCATGTTTTATGATTCAATTCATGATTCATGATTCATGATTCAATTCATGATTCATGATTTATGATTCAATTCATGATTCGATTCATGATTCATAATTCGATGTATGATTCATGATTAAATTCATGATTCATGTTTTATGATTCAATTCATGATTCATTATTCATTATTCAATTCATGATTCATGATCCGATTCATGATTCATGATTCAATTCTTGATTCATGATTCGATTCATGATTCATGATTACATTTATGGTTCATGAATCTTGATTCAATTTATGATTTATTTCATGATTCATGATTCGATTCATGATTCATGATTTATGATTCAATTCATGATTCATGATTCGATCCATCATTCATGATTAAATTCATGAGTCATGTTTTATGATTCAATTCATGATTCATGATTCATGATTCAATTCATGATTCGATTCATGATTCATGATTCATTATTCAATTCATGATTCATGATTCGATTCATGATTCATGATTCAATTCTTGATTCATGATTCGATTCATGATTCATGATTACATTTATGGTTCATGAATCTTGATTCAATTTATGATTTATTTCATGATTCATGATTAAATTCATGATTCATGATTCATGATTCATGATTCATGATTCGATTTATAATTCATGATTCAATTCATGATGCATGATTCAATTTGTGATTCATGATTTAATTCATGATTCATGATTCATTTCATGATTCATTTCATGATTCGTGATTCATGATTCAATTTATGATTCATAATTCATGATTCAATTCATGATTCAATTCATGATTCATGATTTAATTCATGATTGAATTCATGATTCAATTTATGATTCATAATTCATGATTCAATTCATGATTCAATTCATGATTCATGATTCATGATTCAATTCATGATTCATGATTCAATTCATGATTCATGATTCAATGCATGATTCAATTCTTGATTCAATTCATAATTCAATTCATGATTCATGATTCAATTCATGATTCAATTCATGATTTATGATTCAATTCAAGATTTATTTCATGATTCATGATTTGATTCATGATTCATGATTCAATTCATGATTCAATTCATGATTTATGATTCAATTCATGATTCATGATTCATGATTTAATTCATAATTCATGATTCATGATTCGATTTATAATTGATGATTCAATTCATGATGCATGATTCAATTTGTGATTCATGATTTAATTCATGATTCATGATTCATTTCATGATTCATTTCATGATTCATGATTCATGATTCAATTCATGATTCATGAGTCAATTCATGATTCATGATTCATTTCATGATTCATGATTTAATTCATGATTCAATTCATGATTCAATTTATGATTCATAATTCATGATTCAATTCATGATTCAATTCATGATTCATGATTCATGATTCAATTCATGATTCATAATTCAATTCATGATTCAATGCATGATTCAATTCTTGATTCAATTCATAATTCAATTCATGATTCATGATTCAATTCATGATTCGATTCATGATTCATGATTCATGATACGATATATGATTCATGATTAAATTCATAATTCATAATTCATGATTCAATTCATGATTCATGATTCATGATTCAATTCATGATTCGATTCATGATTCATGATTCAATTCATGATTCATGATTTGATTCATGATTCATGATTCAATTTTTAATTCATGATTCGATTCATGATTCATGATTAAATTTAAGATTCATGATTTATGATTTATTTTATGATTCAATTCATGGTTCATGAATCTTGATTCAATTCATGATTTATTTCATGATTCATGATTCGATTCATGATTCATGATTCAAAATTCAATTCATGATTCAATTCAGGATTTATGATTCAATTCATGATTCATGATTCATTTCATGATTCATTTCATGATTCATGACTCGATTTATGATTCATGATTCAATTCATGATGCATGATTCAATTCGTGATTCATGATTCAATTCATGATTCATGATTCATTTCATGATTCATTTCATGATTCATGATTCGATTTATGATTCATGATTCAATTCATGATGCATGATTCAATTCGTGATTCCTGATTCAATTCATGATTCATGATTCAATTCATGATTCATGATTCATGATTCAATTCATGATTCGATTCATGATTTATGATTCAATTCATGATTCATGATTCGATTCATGATTCATGATTCAATTCATGATTCATGATTCATGATTCGAATTATGATTCATGATTAAATTCATGATTCATGATTTATGATTCAATTCATGATTCATGATTTATTTCATGATTCAATTCATGGTTCAATTTATGATTCATAATTCATGATTCAATTCATGATTCATGATTCATGATTCAATTCATGATTCATAATTCAATTCATGATTCAATGCATGATTCAATTCTTGATTCAATTCATAATTCAATTCATGATTCATGATTCAATTCATGATTCGATTCATGATTCATGATTCATGATACGATATATGATTCATGATTAAATTCATAATTCATAATTTATGATTCAATTCATGATTCATGATTCATGATTCAATTCATGATTCGATTCATGATTCATGATTCTATTCATGATTCATGATTTGATTCATGATTCATGATTCAATTTTTAATTCATGATTCGATTCATGATTCATGATTAAATTTAAGATTCATGATTTATGATTTATTTTATGATTCAATTCATGGTTCATGAATCTTGATTCATTTCATGATTCATTTCATGATTCATGATTCGATTTATGATTCATGATTCAATTCATGATGCATGATTCAATTCGTGATTCATGATTCAATTCATGATTCATGATTCATTTCATGATTCATTTCATGATTCATGATTCGATTTATGATTCATGATTCAATTCATGATGCATGATTCAATTCGTGATTCCTGATTCAATTCATGATTCATGATTCAATTCATGATTCATGATTCATTTCATGATTCATGATTCAATTCATGATTCGATTCATGATTTATGATTCAATTCATGATTCATGATTCGATTCATGATTCATGATTTAATTCATGATTCATGATTTATGATTCAATTCATGATTCATGATTTATTTCATGATTCAATTCATGGTTCATGAATCTTGATTCAATTCATGATTTATTTCATGATTCATGATGCGATTCATGATTCATGATTCAATTCATGATTCAATTCATGATTTATTTCATGATTCATGATTCGATTCATGATTCATGATTCAATTCTAGATTTATGATTCATGATTCATGATTTAATTCAAGATTTATAATTCAATTCATGATTCATGATTCAATTCTTGATTTATGATTCATGATTCATGATTTAATTCATGATTCATAATTCAATTCATGATTCATGATTCGATTCATGATTCATGTTTGAATTCATGATTCAATTCATGATTCATTTCATGATTCATGATTCAATTTATGATTCATGATTCAATCCATGATTCATGATTCATGATTCAATTCATGATTCATGATTCATTTCATGATTCTTTTCATGATTCATGATTTAATTCATGATTCATGATTCAATTCATGATTAATGATTCAATTCATGATTCATGATTCATTTTATGATTCATGATTCATGATTCAATTCATCATTCATGATTCAATTCATCATTCATGATTCAATTCATGATTCGATTCATTATTCATGATTCAATTCATGATTCATGACTCGTGATTCAATTAATGATTCAATTCATGATTCATGATTCAATTCATCATTCATGATTCATGATTCAATTCATGATTCAATACATGATTCAAGATTCGATTCATGATTCATAATTCAATTCATGATTCATGATTCATGATTCAATTAATAATTTGATTCATGATTCATGATTCAATTCATGAATAATGCTTCATGATTCAATTCATTATTCATGATTCAATTCATGATTCATGAATCATGATTCAATTCATGATTCATGATTTATGATTAAATTCATGATTCATGTTTTATGATTCAATTCATGATTCATGATTCATGATTCAATTCATGATTCATGATATATGATTAAATTCATGATTCGATTCATGATTCATAATTTATGATTAAATTCATGATTCATGTTTTATGATTCAATTCATGATTCATGATTCATGATTCAATTCATGATTCATGATATATGATTATATTCATGATTCGATTCATGATTCATAATTCGATATATGATTCATGATTAAATTCATGATTCATGTTTTATGATTCAATTCATGATTCATGATTCATGATTCAATTCATGATTCATGATTTATGATTAAATTCATGATTCGATTCATGATTCATAATTCGATGTATGATTCATGATTAAATTCATGATTCATGTTTTATGATTCAATTCATGATTCATTATTCATTATTCAATTCATGATTCATGATCCGATTCATGATTCATGATTCAATTCTTGATTCATGATTCGATTCATGATTCATGATTACATTTATGGTTCATGAATCTTGATTCAATTTATGATTTATTTCATGATTCATGATTCGATTCATGATTCATGATTTATCATTCAATTCATGATTCATGATTCGATCCATGATTCATGATTAAATTCATGATTCATTTTTTTTGATTCAATTCATGATTCATGATTCATGATTCAATTCATGATTCGATTCATGATTCATGATTCATTATTCAATTCATGATTCATGATTCGATTCATGATTCATGATTCAATTCTTGATTCATGATTCGATTCATGATTCATGATTACATTTATGGTTCATGAATCTTGATTCAATTTATGATTTATTTCATGATTCATGATTAAATTCATGATTCATGATTCATGATTCATGATTCATGATTCGATTTATAATTCATGATTTAATTCATGATGCATGATTCAATTTGTGATTCATGATTTAATTCATGATTCATGATTCATTTCATGATTCATTTCATGATTCGTGATTCATGATTCAATTTATGATTCATAATTCATGATTCAATTCATGATTCAATTCATGATTCATGACTTAATTCATGATTGAATTCATGATTCAATTTATGATTCATAATTCATGATTCAATTCATGATTCATGATTCATTTCATGATTCTTTTCATGATTCATGATTTAATTCATGATTCATGATTCAATTCATGATTAATGATTCAATTCATGATTCATGATTCATTTTATGATTCATGATTCATGATTCAATTCATCATTCATGATTCAATTCATCATTCATGATTCAATTCATGATTCGATTCATTATTCATGATTCAATTCATGATTCATGACTCATGATTCAATTAATGATTCAATTCATGATTCATGATTCAATTCATCATTCATGATTCATGATTCAATTCATGATTCAATACATGATTCAAGATTCGATTCATGATTCATAATTCAATTCATGATTCATGATTCATGATTCAATTAATAATTTGATTCATGATTCATGATTCAATTCATGATTAATGCTTCATGATTCAATTCATTATTCATGATTCAATTCATGATTCATGAATCATGATTCAATTCATGATTCATGATTTATGATTAAATTCATGATTCATGTTTTATGATTCAATTCATGATTCATGATTCATGATTCAATTCATGATTCATGATATATGATTAAATTCATGATTCGATTCATGATTCATAATTTATGATTAAATTCATGATTCATGTTTTATGATTCAATTCATGATTCATGATTCATGATTCAATTCATGATTCATGATATATGATTAAATTCATGATTCGATTCATGATTCATAATTCGATATATGATTCATGATTAAATTCATGATTCATGTTTTATGATTCAATTCATGATTCATGATTCAATTCATGATTCATGATTTATGATTAAATTCATGATTCGATTCATGATTCATAATTCGATGTATGATTCATGATTAAATTCATGATTCATGTTTTATGATTCAATTCATGATTCATTATTCATTATTCAATTCATGATTCATGATCCGATTCATGATTCATGATTCATGATTCAATTCTTGATTCATGATTACATTTATGGTTCATGAATCTTGATTCAATTTATGATTTATTTCATGATTCATGATTCGATTCATGATTCAATTCATGATTCATGATTCAATTCATCATTCATGATTCATGATTCAATTCATGATTCAATACATGATTCAAGATTCGATTCATGATTCATAATTCAATTCATGATTCATGATTCATGATTCAATTAATAATTTGATTCATGATTCATGATTCAATTCATGATTAATGCTTCATGATTCAATTCATTATTCATGATTCAATTCATGATTCATGAATCATGATTCAATTCATGATTCATGATTTATGATTAAATTCATGATTCATGTTTTATGATTCAATTCATGATTCATGATTCATGATTCAATTCATGATTCATGATATATGATTAAATTCATGATTCGATTCATGATTCATAATTTATGATTAAATTCATGATTCATGTTTTATGATTCAATTCATGATTCATGATTCATGATTCAATTCATGATTCATGATATATGATTAAATTCATGATTCGATTCATGATTCATAATTCGATATATGATTCATGATTAAATTCATGATTCATGTTTTATGATTCAATTCATGATTCATGATTCAATTCATGATTCATGATTTATGATTAAATTCATGATTCGATTCATGATTCATAATTCGATGTATGATTCATGATTAAATTCATGATTCATGTTTTATGATTCAATTCATGATTCATTATTCATTATTCAATTCATGATTCATGATCCGATTCATGATTCATGATTCAATTCATGATTCATGATTACATTTATGGTTCATGAATCTTGATTCAATTTATGATTTATTTCATGATTCATGATTCGATTCATGATTCATGATTTATGATTCAATTCATGATTCATGATTCGATCCATGATTCATGATTAAATTCATGATTCATTTTTTTTTTATTCAATTCATGATTCATGATTCATGATTCAATTCATGATTCGATTCATGATTCATGATTCATTATTCAATTCATGATTCATGATTCGATTCATGATTCATGATTCAATTCTTGATTCATGATTCGATTCATGATTACATTTATGGTTCATGAATCTTGATTCAATTTATGATTTATTTCATGATTCATGATTAAATTCATGATTCATGATTCATGATTCATGATTCATGATTCGATTTATAATTCATGATTTAATTCATGATGCATGATTCAATTTGTGATTCATGATTTAATTCATGATTCATGATTCATTTCATGATTCATTTCATGATTCGTGATTCATGATTCAATTTATGATTCATAATTCATGATTCAATTCATGATTCAATTCATGATTCATGATTTAATTCATGATTCAATTCATGATTCAATTTATGATTCATAATTCATGATTCAATTCATGATTCAATTCATGATTCATGATTCATGATTCAATTCATGATTCATGATTCAATTCATGATTCATGATTCAATGCATGATTCAATTCTTGATTCAATTCATAATTCAATTCATGATTCATGATTCAATTCAAGATTTATTTCATGATTCATGATTTGATTCATGATTCATGATTCAATTCATGATTCAATTCATGATTTATGATTCAATTCATGATTCATGATTCATGATTTAATTCATGATTCATGATTCATGATTCGATTTATAATTGATGATTCAATTCATGATGCATGATTCAATTTGTGATTCATGATTTAATTCATGATTCATGATTCATTTCATGATTCATGATTCATGATTCAATTCATGATTCATGAGTCAATTCATGATTCATGATTCATTTCATGATTCATGATTTAATTCATGATTCAATTCATGATTCAATTTATGATTCATAATTCATGATTCAATTCATGATTCATGATTCATGATTCAATTCATGATTCATAATTCAATTCATAATTCATGATTCAATGCATGATTCAATTCTTGATTCAATTCACAATTCAATTCATGATTCATGATTCAATTCATGATTCAATTCATGATTCATGATTCATGATACGATATATGATTCATGATTAAATTCATAATTCATAATTTATGATTCAATTCATGATTCATGATTCATGATTCAATTCATGATTCGATTCATGATTCATGATTCAATTCATGATTCATGATTTGATTCATGATTCATGATTCAATTTTTAATTCATGATTCGATTCATGATTCATGATTAAATTTAAGATTCATGATTTATGATTTATTTTATGATTCAATTCATGGTTCATGAATCTTGATTCAATTCATGATTTATTTCATGATTCATGATTCGATTCATGATTCATGATTCAAAATTCAATTCATGATTCAATTCAGGATTTATGATTCAATTCATGATTCATGATTCATTTCACGATTCATGATTCGATTTATGATTCATGATTCAATTCATGATGCATGATTCAATTCGTGATTCATGATTCAATTCATGATTCATGATTCATTTCATGATTCATTTCATGATTCATGATTCGATTTATGATTCATGATTCAATTCATGATGCATGATTCAATTCGTGATTCCTGATTCAATTCATGATTCATGATTCAATTCATGATTCATGATTCATTTCATGATTCATGATTCAAATCATGATTCGATTCATGATTTATGATTCAATTCATGATTCATGATTCGATTCATGATTCATGATTCAATTCATGATTCATGATTCATGATTCGAATTATGATTCATGATTAAATTCATGATTCATGATTTATGATTCAATTCATGATTCATGATTTATATCATGATTCAATTCATGGTTCATGAATCTTGATTCAATTCATGATTTATTTCATGATTCATGATGCGATTCATGATTCATGATTCAATTCATGATTCAATTCATGATTTATTTCATGATTCATGATTCGATTCATGATTCATGATTCAATTCTAGATTTATGATTCATGATTCATGATTTAATTCATGATTCATAATTCAATTCATGATTCATGATTCGATTCATGATTCATGTTTGAATTCATGATTCAATTCATGATTCATTTCATGATTCATGATTCAATTTATGATTCATGATTCAATCCATGATTCATGATTCATGATTCAATTCATGATTCATGATTCATTTCATGATTCTTTTCATGATTCATGATTTAATTCATGATTCATGATTCAATTCATGATTAATGATTCAATTCATGATTCATGATTCATTTTATGATTCATGATTCATGATTCAATTCATCATTCATGATTCAATTCATCATTCATGATTCAATTCATGATTCGATTCATTATTCATGATTCAATTCATGATTCATGACTCATGATTCAATTAATGATTCATGATTCAATTCATGATTCATGATTCAATTCATCATTCATGATTCATGATTCAATTCATGATTCAATACATGATTCATGATTCGATTCATGATTCATAATTCAATTCATGATTCATGATTCATGATTCAATTAATAATTCGATTCATGATTCATGATTCAATTCATGATTAATGCTTCATGATTCAATTCATTATTCATGATTCAATTCATGATTCATGATTCATGATTCAATTCATGATTCATGATTTATGATTAAATTCATGATTCATGTTTTATGATTCAATTCATGATTCATGATTCATGATTCAATTCATGATTCATGATATATGATTAAATTCATGATTCGATTCATGATTCATAATTTATGATTAAATTCATGATTCATGTTTTATGATTCAATTCATGATTCATGATTCATGATTCAATTCATGATTCATGATATATGATTAAATTCATGATTCGATTCATGATTCATAATTCGATATATGATTCATGATTAAATTCATGATTCATGTTTTATGATTCAATTCATGATTCATGATTCATGATTCAATTCATGATTCATGATTTATGATTAAATTCATGATTCGATTCATGATTCATAATTCGATGTATGATTCATGATTAAATTCATGATTCATGTTTTATGATTCAATTCATGATTCATTATTCATTATTCAATTCATGATTCATGATCCGATTCATGATTCATGATTCAATTCTTGATTCATGATTCGATTCATGATTCATGATTACATTTATGGTTCATGAATCTTGATTCAATTTATGATTTATTTCATGATTCATGATTCGATTCATGATTCATGATTTATGATTCAATTCATGATTCATGATTCGATCCATGATTCATGATTAAATTCATGATTCATGTTTTATGATTCAATTCATGATTCATGATTCATGATTCAATTCATGATTCGATTCATGATTCATGATTCATTATTCAATTCATGATTCATGATTCGATTCATGATTCATGATTCAATTCTTGATTCATGATTCGATTCATGATTCATGATTACATTTATGGTTCATGAATCTTGATTCAATTTATGATTTATTTCATGTTTCATGATTAAATTCATGATTCATGATTCGTGATTCATGATTCATGATTCGATTTATAATTCATGATTCAATTCATGATGCATGATTCAATTTGTGATTCATGATTTAATTCATGATTCATGATTCATTTCATGATTCATTTCATGATTCGTGATTCATGATTCAATTTATGATTCATGAGTCAATTCATGATTCATGATTCAATGCATGATTCATGATTCAATTCATGATTCATGATTCAATGCATGATTCAATTCTTGATTCAATTCATGATTCATGATTCAATTCATGATTCAATTCATGATTTATGATTCAATTCATGATTTATTTCATGATTCATGATTCGATTCATGATTCAATTCATGATTCAATTCATGATTTATGATTCAATTCATGATTCATGATTCATGATTTAATTGATAATTCATGATTCATGATTCATGATTCGATTTATAATTCATGATTCAATTCATGATGCATGATTCAATTTGTGATTCATGATTTAATTCATGATTCATGATTCATTTCATGATTCATGATTCATGATTCAATTCACGATTCATGAGTCAATTCATGATTCATGATTCAATTCATGAATCATGATTCGATTCATGATTTATGTTTCAATTCATGATTCAATTCTTGATTCAATTCATAATTCATTTCATGAATAATGATTCAATTCATGATTCATGATTCAATTCATGATTCATGATTCAATTCATGAATCATGATTCGATTCATGATTTATGTTTCAATTCATGATTCAATTCTTGATTCAATTCATAATTCATTTCATGATTCATGACTCAATTCATGATTCATGATTCAATTCTTGATTTATGATTCATGATTCATGATTCAATTCATGATACATGATTCAATTCATGATTCATGATTCATTTCATGATTCATGATTCAATTCATGATTCATTTCATGATTCATGATTTAATTCATGATTGAATTCATGATTCAATTTATGATTCATAATTCATGATTCAATTCATGATTCAATTCATGATTCATGATTCATGATTCAATTCATGATTCATGATTCAATTCATGATTCATGATTCAATGCATGATTCAATTCTTGATTCAATTCATAATTCAATTCATGATTCATGATTAAATTCATGATTCAATTCATGATTTATGATTCAATTCATGATTTATTTCATGATTCATGATTCGATTCATGAGTCATGATTCAATTCATGATTCAATTCATGATTTATGATTCAATTTATAATTCATTAATTCAATTCATGATGCATGATTCAATTTGTGATTCATGATTTAATTCATGATTCATGATTCATTTCATGATTCATTTCATGATTCATGATTCAATTCATGATTCATGATTCAATTCATGATTCATGAGTCAATTCATGATTCATGATTCATGATTTAATTCATGATTCAATTCATGATTCAATTTATGATTCATAATTCATGATTCAATTCATGATTCAATTCATGATTCATGATTCAATTCATGATTCATGATTCAATTCATGATTCATGATTCAATGCATGATTCAATTCTTGATTCAATTCATAATTCAATTCATAATTTATGATTCAATTCATGATTCATGATTCAATTCATGATTCAATTCATGATTCATGATTCAATTCATGATTCATGATTTGATTCATGATTCATGATTCAATTTTTAATTCATGATTAGATTCATGATTCATGATTAAATTTAAGATTCAAGATTTATGATTCAATTCATGATTCATGATTTATTTTATGATTCAATTCATGGTTCATGAATCTTGATTCAATTCATGATTTATTTCATGATTCATGATTCGATTCATGATTCATGACTCAAAATTCAATTCATGATTCAATTCAGGATTTATGATTCAATTCATGATTCATGATTCATTTCATGATTCATTTCATGATTCATGATTCGATTTATGTTTCATGATTCAATTCATGATGCATGATTCAATTCGTGATTCATGATTCAATTCATGATTCATGATTCATTTCATGATTCAATTCATGATGCATGATTCAATTCTTGATTTCTGATTCAATTCATGATTCATGATGCAATTCATGATTCATGATTCATTTCATGATTCATGATTCAATTCATGATTCGATATATGATTTATGATTCAATTCATGATTCATGATTCGATTCATGATTCATGATTCAATTCATGAATCATGATTCATGATTCGAATTATGATTCATGATTAAATTCATGATTCATGATTTATTATTCAATTCATGATTCATGATTTATTTCATGATTCAATTCATGGTTCATGAATCTTGATTCAATTCATGATTTATTTCATGATTCATGATTCGATTCATGATTCATGACTCAAAATTCAATTCATGATTCAATTCAGGATTTATGATTCAATTCATGATTCATGATTCATTTCATGATTCATTTCATGATTCATGATTCGATTTATGTTTCATGATTCAATTCATGATGCATGATTCAATTCGTGATTCATGATTCAATTCATGATTCATGATTCATTTCATGATTCAATTCATGATGCATGATTCAATTCTTGATTTCTGATTCAATTCATGATTCATGATGCAATTCATGATTCATGATTCATTTCATGATTCATGATTCAATTCATGATTCGATTCATGATTTATGATTCAATTCATGATTCATGATTCGATTCATGATTCATGATTCAATTCATGAATCATGATTCATGATTCGAATTATGATTCATGATTAAATTCATGATTCATGATTTATTATTCAATTCATGATTCATGATTTATTTCATGATTCAATTCATGGTTCATGAATCTTGATTCAATTCATGATTTATTTCATGATTCATGATTCGATTCATGATTCATGATTCAATTCTTGATTTATGATTCATGATTCATGATTGAATTCATGATTCAATTTATGATTCATAATTCATGATTCAATTCATGATTCAATTCATGATTCATGATTCAATTCATGATTCATGATTCAATTCATGATTCAATTCATGATTTATGATTCAATTCATGATTTATTTCATGATTCATGATTCGAATCATGATTCATGATTCAATTCATGATTCAATTCATGATTTATGATTCAATTCATGATTCATGATTCATGATTTAATTCATGATTCATGATTCGATTTATAATTCATAATTCAATTCATGATGCATGATTCAATTTGTGATTCATGATTTAATTCATGATTCATGATTCATTTCATGATTCATTTCATGATTCATGATTCATGATTCAATTCATGATTCATGAGTCAATTCATGATTCATGATTCATGATTTAATTCATGATTCAATTCATGATTCAATTTATGATTCATAATTCATGATTCAATTCATGATTCAATTCATGATTCATGATTCATGATTCAATTCATGATTCATGATTCAATTCATGATTCATGATTCAATGCATGATTCAATTCTTGATTCAATTCATAATTCAATTCATAATTTATGATTCAATTCATGATTCATGATTCAATTCATGATTCGATTCATGATTCATGATTCAATTCATGATTCATGATTTGATTCATGATTCATAATTCAATTTTTAATTCATGATTAGATTCATGATTCATGATTAAATTTAAGATTCATGATTTATGATTCAATTCATGATTCATGATTTATTTTATGATTCAATTCATGCTTCATGAATCTTGATTCATTTCATGATTTATTTCATGATTCATGATTCGATTCATGATTCATGACTCAAAATTCAATTCATGATTCAATTCAGGATTTATGATTCAATTCATGATTCATGATTCATTTCATGATTCATTTCATGATTCATGATTCGATTTATGATTCATGATTCAATTCATGATGCATGATTCAATTCGTGATTCATGATTCAATTCATGATTCATGATTCATTTCATGATTCAATTCATGATGCATGATTCAATTCTTGATTTCTGATTCAATTCATGATTCATGATGCAATTCATGATTCATGATTCATTTCATGATTCATGATTCAATTCATGATTCGATTCATGATTTATGATTCAATTCATGATTCATGATTCGATTCATGATTCATGATTCAATTCATGAATCATGATTCATGATTCGAATTATGATTCATGATTAAATTCATGATTTATGATTCATGATTCGATTCATGATTCATGATTTATTTCATGATTCAATTCATGGTTCATGAATCTTGATTCAATTCATGATTTATTTCATGATTCATGATTCGATTCATGATTCATGATTCAATTCTTGATTTATGATTCATGATTCATGATTTAATTCATGATATATAATTCAATTCATGATTCATGATTCAATTCTTGATTTATGATTCATGATTCATGATTTAATTCATGATTCATAATTCAATTCATGATTCATGATTCGATTCATGATTCATGTTTGAATTCATGATTCAATTCATGATTCATTTCATGATTCATGATTCAATTCATGATTCGATATATGATTCATGATTAAATTCATGATTCATAATTTATGATTCAATTCATGATTCATGATTCATGATTCAATTCATGATTCGATTCATGATTCATGATTCAATTCATGATTCATGATTTGATTCATGATTCATGATTCAATTTTTAATTCATGATTCAATTCATGAATCATGATTCGATTCATGATTTATGTTTCAATTCATGATTCAATTCTTGATTCAATTCATAATTCATTTCATGATTCATGATTCAATTCATGATTCATGATTCAATTCTTGATTTATGATTCATGATTCATGATTCAATTCATGATACATGATTCAATTCATGATTCATGATTCATTTCATGATTCATGATTCAATTCATGATTCATTTCATGATTCATGATTTAATTCATGATTGAATTCAAGATTCAATTTATGATTCATAATTCATGATTCAATTCATGATTCAATTCATGATTCATGATTCATGATTCAATTCATGATTCATGATTCAATTCATGATTCATGATTCAATGCATGATTCAATTATTGATTCAATTCATAATTCAATTCATGATTCATGATTCAATTCATGATTCAATTCATGATTTATGATTCAATTCATAATTTATTTCATGATTCATGATTCGATTCATGATTCATGATTCAATTCATGATTCAATTCATGATTTATGATTCAATTCATGATTCATGATTTAATTCATGATTCATGATTCGATTTATAATTCATGATTCAATTCATGATGCATGATTCAATTTGTGATTCATGATTTAATTCATGATTCATGATTCATTTCATGATTCATTTCATGATTCATGATTCATGATTCAATTCATGATTCATGAGTCAATTCATGATTCATGATTCATGATTTAATTCATGATTCAATTCATGATTCAATTTATGATTCATAATTCATGATTCAATTCATGATTCAATTCATGATTCATGATTCATGATTCAATTCATGATTCATGATTCAATGCATGATTCAATTCTTGATTCAATTCATAATTCAATTCATAATTTATGATTCAATTCATGATTCATGATTCATGATTCAATTCATGATTCGATTCATGATTCATGATTCAATTCATGATTCATGATTTGATTCATGATTCAATTTTTAATTCATGATTAGATTCATGATTCATGATTAAATTTAAGATTCATGATTTATGATTCAATTCATGATTCATGATTTATTTTATGATTCAATTCATGGTTCATGAATCTTGATTCAATTCATGATTTATTTCATGATTCATGATTCATGATTCAATTTATGATTCATGAGTCAATTCATGATTCATGATTCAATGCATGATTCATGATTCAATTCATGATTCATGATTCAATGCATGATTCAATTCTTGATTCAATTCATAATTCAATTCATGATTCATGATTCAATTCATGATTCAATTCATGATTTATGATTCAATTCATGATTTATTTCATGATTCATGATTCGATTCATGATTCAATTCATGATTCAATTCATGATTTATGATTCAATTCATGATTCATGATTCATGATTTAATTGATAATTCATGATTCATGATTCATGATTCGATTTATAATTCATGATTCAATTCATGATGCATGATTCAATTTGTGATTCATGATTTAATTCATGATTCATGATTCATTTCATGATTCATGATTCATGATTCAATTCACGATTCATGAGTCAATTCATGATTCATGATTCAATTCATGAATCATGATTCGATTCATGATTTATGTTTCAATTCATGATTCAATTCTTGATTCAATTCATAATTCATTTCATGATTCATGATTCAATTCATGATTCATGATTCAATTCATGATTCATGATTCAATTCATGAATCATGATTCGATTCATGATTTATGTTTCAATTCATGATTCAATTCTTGATTCAATTCATAATTCATTTCATGATTCATGATTCAATTCATGATTCATGATTCAATTCTTGATTTATGATTCATGATTCATGATTCAATTCATGATACATGATTCAATTCATGATTCATGATTCATTTCATGATTCATGATTCAATTCATGATTCATTTCATGATTCATGATTTAATTCATGATTGAATTCATGATTCAATTTATGATTCATAATTCATGATTCAATTCATGATTCAATTCATGATTCATGATTCATGATTCAATTCATGATTCATGATTCAATTCATGATTCATGATTCAATGCATGATTCAATTCTTGATTCAATTCATAATTCAATTCATGATTCATGATTAAATTCATGATTCAATTCATGATTTATGATTCAATTCATGATTTATTTCATGATTCATGATTCGATTCATGAGTCATGATTCAATTCATGATTCAATTCATGATTTATGATTCAATTTATAATTCATTAATTCAATTCATGATGCATGATTCAATTTGTGATTCATGATTTAATTCATGATTCATGATTCATTTCATGATTCATTTCATGATTCATGATTCAATTCATGATTCATGAGTCAATTCATGATTCATGATTCATGATTTAATTCATGATTCAATTCATGATTCAATTTATGATTCATAATTCATGATTCAATTCATGATTCAATTCATGATTCATGATTCATGATTCAATTCATGATTCATGATTCAATACATGATTCATGATTCAATGCATGATTCAATTCTTGATTCAATTCATAATTCAATTCATAATTTATGATTCAATTCATGATTCATGATTCAATTCATGATTCAATTCATGATTCATGATTCAATTCATGATTCATGATTTGATTCATGATTCATGATTCAATTTTTAATTCATGATTAGATTCATGATTCATGATTAAATTTAAGATTCAAGATTTATGATTCAATTCATGATTCATGATTTATTTTATGATTCAATTCATGGTTCATGAATCTTGATTCAATTCATGATTTATTTCATGATTCATGATTCGATTCATGATTCATGACTCAAAATTCAATTCATGATTCAATTCAGGATTTATGATTCAATTCATGATTCATGATTCATTTCATGATTCATTTCATGATTCATGATTCGATTTATGTTTCATGATTCAATTCATGATGCATGATTCAATTCGTGATTCATGATTCAATTCATGATTCATGATTCATTTCATGATTCAATTCATGATGCATGATTCAATTCTTGATTTCTGATTCAATTCATGATTCATGATGCAATTCATGATTCATGATTCATTTCATGATTCATGATTCAATTCATGATTCGATTCATGATTTATGATTCAATTCATGATTCATGATTCGATTCATGATTCATGATTCAATTCATGAATCATGATTCATGATTCGAATTATGATTCATGATTAAATTCATGATTTATGATTCATGATTCGATTCATGATTCATGATTTATTTCATGATTCAATTCATGGTTCATGAATCTTGATTCAATTCATGATTTATTTCATGATTCATGATTCGATTCATGATTCATGATTCAATTCTTGATTTTTGATTCATGATTCATGATTTAATTCATGATATATAATTCAATTCATGATTCATGATTCATTTCTTGATTTATGATTCATGATTCATGATTTAATTCATGATTCATAATTCAATTCATGATTCATGATTCGATTCATGATTCATGTTTGAATTCATGATTCAATTCATGATTCATTTCATGATTCATGATTCAATTCATGATTCGATATATGATTCATGATTAAATTCATGATTCATAATTTATGATTCAATTCATGATTCATGATTCATGATTCAATTCATGATTCGATTCATGATTCATGATTCAATTCATGATTCATGATTTGATTCATGATTCATGATTCAATTTTTAATTCATGATTCAATTCATGAATCATGATTCGATTCATGATTTATGTTTCAATTCATGATTCAATTCTTGATTCAATTCATAATTCATTTCATGATTCATGATTCAATTCATGATTCATGATTCAATTCTTGATTTATGATTCATGATTCATGATTCAATTCATGATACATGATTCAATTCATGATTCATGATTCATTTCATGATTCATGATTCAATTCATGATTCATTTCATGATTCATGATTTAATTCATGATTGAATTCATGATTCAATTTATGATTCATAATTCATGATTCAATTCATGATTCAATTCATGATTCATGATTCATGATTCAATTCATGATTCATGATTCAATTCATGATTCATGATTCAATGCATGATTCAATTCTTGATTCAATTCATAATTCAATTCATGATTCATGATTCAATTCATGATTCAATTCATGATTTATGATTCAATTCATGATTTATTTCATGATTCATGATTCGATTCATGATTCATGATTCAATTCATGATTCAATTCATGATTTATGATTCAATTCATGATTCATGATTTAATTCATGATTCATGATTCGATTTATAATTCATGATTCAATTCATGATGCATGATTCAATTTGTGATTCATGATTTAATTCATGATTCATGATTCATTTCATGATTCATTTCATGATTCATGATTCATGATTCAATTCATGATTCATGAGTCAATTCATGATTCATGATTCATGATTTAATTCATGATTCAATTCATGATTCAATTTATGATTCATAATTCATTATTCAATTCATGATTCAATTCATGATTCATGATTCATGATTCAATTCATGATTCATGATTCAATGCATGATTCAATTCTTGATTCAATTCATAATTCAATTCATAATTTATGATTCAATTCATGATTCATGATTCAATTCATGATTCGATTCATGATTCATGATTCAATTCATGATTCATGATTTGATTCATGATTCATGATTCAATTTTTAATTCATGATTAGATTCATGATTCATGATTAAATTTAAGATTCATGATTTATGATTCAATTCATGATTCATGATTTATTTTATGATTCAATTCATGGTTCATGAATCTTGATTCAATTCATGATTTATTTCATGATTCATGATTCGATTCATGATTCATGACTCAAAATTCAATTCATGATTCAATTCAGGATTTATGATTCAATTCATGATTCATGATTCATTTCATGATTCATTTCATGATTCATGATTCGATTTATGATTCATGATTCAATTCATGATGCATGATTCAATTCGTGATTCATGATTCATGATTCATTTCATGATTCAATTCATGATGCATGATTCAATTCTTCATTCCTGATTCAATTCATGATTCATGATGCAATTCATGATTCATGATTCATTTCATGATTCATGATTCAATTCATGATTCGATTCATGATTCATGATTCAATTCATGAATCATGATTCATGATTCGAATTATGATTCATGATTAAATTCATGATTCATGATTTATTATTCAATTCATGATTCATGATTTATTTCATGATTCAATTCATGGTTCATGAATCTTGATTCAATTCATGATTCATGATTCAATTCTTGATTTATGATTCATGATTTATGATTTAATTCATGATTTATAATTCAATTCATGATTCATGATTCAATTCTTGATTTATGATTCATGATTCATGATTTAATTCATGATTCATAATTCAATTCATGATTCATGATTCGATTCATGATTCATGTTTGAATTCATGATTCAATTCATGATTCATTTCATGATTCATGATTCAATTCATGATTCGATATATGATTCATGATTAAATTCATGATTCATAATTTATGATTCAATTCATGATTCATGATTCATGATTCAATTCATGATTCGATTCATGATTCATGATTCAATTCATGATTCATGATTTGATTCATGATTCAATTTTTAATTCATGATTCGATTCATGATTCATGATTAAATTTATGATTCATGATTTATGATTCAATTCATGATTCATGATTTATTTCATGATTCAATTCATGGTTCATGAATCTTGATTCAATTCATGATTTATTTCATGATTCATGATTCATGATTCATGATTCATGATTCAATTCATGATTCAATTCATTATTTATTTCATGATTCATGATTCGATTCATGATTCATGATTCAAAATTCAATTCATGATTCAATTCAGGATTTATGATTCAATTCATGATTCATGATTCATTTCATGATTCATTTTATGATTCATGATTCGATTTATGATTCATGATTCAATTCATGATGCATGATTCAATTCATGATTCATGATTCAATTCATGATTCATGATTCATTTCATGATTCATTTCATGATTCATGATTCGATTTATGATTCATGATTCAATTCATGATGCATGATTCAATTCGTGATTCCTGATTCAATTCATGATTCATGATTCAATTCATGATTCATGATTCATTTTATGATTCATGATTCAATTCATGATTCGATTCATGATTTATGATTCAATTCATGATTCATGATTCAATTCATGATTCATGATTCAATTCATGATCCATGATTCGAATTATGATTCATGATTAAATTCATGATTCATGATTTATGATTCAATTCATTATTCATGATTTATTTCATGATTCAATTCATGGTTCATGAATCTTGATTCAATTCATGATTTATTTCATGATTCATGATTCGATTCATGATTCATGATTCATGATTCAATTCATGATTCAATTCATGATTTATTTCATGATTCATGATTCAATTCATGATTCATGATTCAATTCTTGATTTATGATTCATGATTTAATTCATGATTCATGATTCAATTCATGATTCATGATTCGATTCATGATTCATGATTCAATTCATGATTCATGATTCAATTCTTGAATCATGATTAATGATTCGAATTATGATTCATGATTCAATTCATGATTCATGATTTATGATTCAATTCATGGTTCATGAATCTTTATTCAATTCATGATTTATTTCATGATTCATGATTCGATTCATGATTCAATTCATGATTCAATTCATGATTTATGATTCAATTCATGATTCATGATTCATGATTTAATTCCTGATTCATGATTCATGATTCATGATTCGATTTATAATTCATGATTCAATTCATGATGCATGATTCAATTTGTGATTCATGATTCAATTCATGATTCATGATTCATTTCATGATTAATTTCATGATTCATGATTCCTGATTCAATTCATGATTCATGATACAATACATGATTCATGATTCAATTCATGATTCAATTTATGATTCATGATTCATGATTCAATTCATGATTCATGATTCATGATTCGATTCATGATTCATGATTCAATTCATGATTCATGATTCGATTCATGATTCATGATTCATGATTCAATTCATGATTCATGATTCAATTTATGATTCATGATTCATGATTCAATTCATGATTCAATTCATGATTCATGATTCATTTCATGATTCATGATTGAATTCAAAATTCATGATTCAATTCATGATTCATTTCATGATTCAACTTATGATTTATAATTCATGATTCAATTCATGATTCAATTCATGATTCATAATTCATGATTGAATTCATGATTCATGATTGAATTCATGATTCATGATTTGATTCATAATTCATCATTCATCATTCAATTCATGATTCATGATTCAATTCATGATTCAATTTATGATTCATGATTCCTGATTCAATTCATGATTCATGATTCAATTCATGATTCATGATTCATTTCATGATTCATGATTCAATTCATGATTCAATTCATGATTCAATTTATGATTCATGATTCAATTCAAGATTCATGGTTCATGATTCAATTCATGATTCATGATTCAATTCATGATTCATGATTCATTTCATGATTCATGATTCAATTCATGATTCAATTCATGATTCAACTAATGATTTATAATTCATGATTCAATTCATGACTCAATTCATGATTCATGATTCATGATTCAATTCATGATTCATGATTCGATTCATGATTTATGTTTCAATTCATGATTCAATTCTTGATTCAATTCATAATTCAATTCATGATTCGATTCATGATTCATGTTTGAATTCATGATTCAATTTATGATTCATTTCATGATTCATGATTCAATTCATGATTCATGATTCGATTCATGATTCATGATTCATGATTCAATTCATGATTCATGATTCGATTTATGATTCATGATTCAATTCATGATTCATGATTCAATTCAAAATTCATGATTCAATTCATGATTCATTTCATGATTCATGATTCATGATTCATTTCATGATTCAATTCATGATTCAACTTTTGATTTATAATTCATGATTCAATTCATGATTCAATTCATGATTCATGATTCAATTCATGATACATGATTTGATTCATGATTCATCATTTATCATTCAATTAATGATTCATTATTCAATTCATGATTCAATTTATGATTCATGATTCCTGATTCAATTCATGATTCATGATTCAATTCATGATTCATGATTCCTTTCATGATTCATGATTCAATTCATGATTCATGATTCAATTCAAGATTCATGATTCATTATTCAATTCATGATTCATGATTCAATTCATGATTCTTGATTCATTTCATGATTCATGATTCAATTTATGATTCAATTCATGATTCAACTTATGATTTATAATTCATGATTCAATTCATGATTCAATTCATGATTCATGATTCATGATTCAATTCATGATTCATGATTCAATTCATGAATCATGATTCGATTCATGTTTATGTTTCAATTCATGATTCAATTCTTGATTCAATTCATAATTCATTTCATGATTCATGATTCAATTCATGATTCATGATTCAATTCTTGATTTATGATTCATGATTCATGATTCAATTCATGATACATGATTTCAATTCATGATTCATGATTCATTTCATGATTCATGATTCAATTCATGATTCATTTCATGATTCATGATTTAATTCATGATTGAATTCATGATTCAATTTATGATTCATAATTCATGATTCAATTCATGATTCAATTCATGATTCATGATTCATGATTCGATTCATGATTCAATTCATGATTCATGATTCAATGCATGATTCAATTCTTGATTCAATTCATAATTTAATTCATGATTCATGATTCAATTCATGATTCAATTCATGATTTATGATTCAATTCAAGATTTATTTCATGATTCATGATTCGATTCATGATTCATGATTCAATTCATGATTTATGATTCAATTCAAGATTTATTTCATGATTCATGATTCGATTTATAATTCATGATTCAATTCATGATGCATGATTCAATTTGTGATTCATGAGTCAATTCATGATTCATGATTCATTTCATGATTCATGATTTAATTCATGATTCAATTCATGATTCAATTTATGATTCATAATTCATGATTCAATTCATGATTCAATTCATGATTCATGATTCATGATTCAATTCATGATTCATGATTCAATTCATGATTCATGATTCAATGCATGATTCAATTCTTGATTCAATTCATAATTCAATTCATGATTCATGATTCAATTCATGATTCGATTCATGATTCATGATTCATGATACGATACATGATTCATGATTAAATTCATAATTCATAATTTTTGATTCAATTCATGATTCATGATTCATGATTCAATTCATGATTCGATTCATGATTCATGATTCAATTCATGATTCATGATTTGATTCATGATTCATGATTCAATTTTTAATTCATGATTCGATTCATGATTCATGATTAAATTTAAGATTCATAATTTATGATTTATTTTATGATTCAATTCATGGTTCATGAATCTTGATTCAATTCATGATTTATTTCATGATTCATGATTCGATTCATGATTCATGATTCATGATTCAATTCATGATTCAATTCATTATTTATTTCATTATTTATGATTCAATTCATGATTCATGATTCAAAATTCAATTCATGATTCAATTCAGAATTTATGATTCAATTCATGATTCATGATTCATTTCATGATTCATTTCATGATTCATGATTCAATTCATGATTCGATTCATGATTTATGATTCAATTCATGATTCATGATTCGATTCATGATTCATGATTCAATTCATGATTCATGATTCATGATTCGAATTATGATTCATGATTAAATTCATGATTCATGATTTATGATTCAATTCATGATGCATGATTCAATTCGTGATTCATGATTCAATTCATGATTCATGATTCATTTCATGATTCATTTCATGATTCATGATTCGATTTATGATTCATGATTCAATTCATGATGCATGATTCAATTCGTGATTCCTGATTCAATTCATGATTCATGATTCAATTCATGATTCATGATTCATTTCATGATTCATGATTCAATTCATGATTCGATTCATGATTTATGATTCAATTCATGATTCATGATTCGATTCATGATTCATGATTCAATTCATGATTCATGATTCATGATTCGAATTATGATTCATGATTAAATTCATGATTCATGATTTATGATTCAATTCATGATTCATGATTTATTTCATGATTCAATTCATGGTTCATGAATCTTGATTCAATTCATGATTTATTTCATGATTCATGATGCGATTCATGATTCATGATTCAATTCATGATTCAATTCATGATTTATTTCATGATTCATGATTCGATTCATGATTCATGATTCAATTCTTGATTTATGATTCATGATTCATGATTTAATTCATGATTTATAATTCAATTCATGATTCATGATTCAATTCTTGATTTATGATTCATGATTCATGATTTAATTCATGATTCATAATTCAATTCATGATTCATGATTCGATTCATGATTCATGTTTGAATTAATGATTCAATTCATGATTCATTTCATGATTCATGATTCAATATATGATTCATGATTCAATCCATGATTCATGATTCGATTCATGATTCATGATTCAATTCATGATTCATTTCATGATTCATGATTTAATTCATGATTCATGATTAATGATTCAATTCATGATTAATGATTCAATTCATGATTCATGATTCATTTTATGATTCATGATTCAATATATGATTCGTGATTCAATTCATCATTCATGATTCAATTCATGATTCGATTCATGATTCATGATTTAATTCATGATTCATGACTCATGATTCAATTCATGATTCATGATTCATTTCATGATTCATGATTCAATTCATGATTCGATTCATGATTTATGATTCAATTCATGATTCATGATTCGATTCATGATTCAATTCATGATTCATGATTCATGATTCAATTCATGATTCATGATTCAATTCATGATTCATGATTCAATGCATGATTCAATTCTTGATTCAATTCATAATTCAATTCATGATTCATGAATCAATTCATGATTCGATTCATGATTCATGATTCATGATACGATATATGATTCATGATTAAATTCATAATTCATAATTTATAATTCAATTCATGATTCATGATTCATGATACAATTCATGATTCGATACATGATTCATGATTCAATTCATGATTCATGATTTGATTCATGATTCATGATTCAATTTTTAATTCATGATTCGATTCATGATTCATGATTAAATTTAAGATTCATGATTTATGATTTATTTTATGATTCAATTCATGGTTCATGAATCTTGATTCAATTCATGATTTATTTCATGATTCATGATTCGATTCATGATTCATGATTCATGATTCAATTCATGATTCAATTCATTATTTATTTCATGATTTATGATTCGATTCATGATTCATGATTCAAAATTCAATTCATGATTCAATTCAGGATTTATGATTCAATTCATGATTCATGATTCATTTCATGATTCATTTCATGATTCATTTCATGATTCATTTCATGATTCATGATTCGATTTATGATTCATGATTCAATTCATGATGCATGATTCAATTCGTGATTCATGATTCAATTCATGACTCATGATTCATTTCATGATTCATTTCATGATTCATGATTCGATTTATGATTCATGATTCAATTCATGATGCATGATTCAATTCGTGATTCCTGATTCAATTCATGATTCATGATTCAATTCATGATTCATGATTCATTTCATGATTCATGATTCAATTCATGATTCGATTCATGATTTATGATTAAATTCATGATTCATGATTCGATTCATGATTCATGATTCAATTCATAATTCATGATTCATGATTCGAATTATGATTCATGATTAAATTCATGATTCATGATTTATGATTCAATTCATGATTCATGATTTATTTCATGATTCAATTCATGGTTCATGAATCTTGATTCAATTCATGATTTATTTCATGATTCATGATGCGATTCATGATTCATGATTCAATTCATGATTCAATTCATGATTTATTTCATGATTCATGATTCGATTCATGATTCATGATTCAATTCTTGATTCATGATTCATGATTTAATTCAGGATTTATAATTCAATTCATGATTCATGATTCAATTCTTGATTTATGATTCATGATTCATGATTTAATTCATGATTCATAATTCAATTCATGATTCATGATTCGATTCATGATTCATGTTTGAATTCATGATTCAATTCATGATTCATTTTATGATTCTTGATTCAATTTATGATTCATGATTCAATCCATGATTCATGATTCGATTCATGATTCATGATTCAATTCATGATTCATGATTCATTTCATGATTCATGATTTAATTCATGATTCATGATTCATGATTCAATTCATGATTAATGATTCAATTCATGATTCATTTTATGATTCATGATTCAATTCATGATTCGTGATTCAATTCATCATTCATGATTCAATTCATGATTCGATTCATGATTCATGATTCAATTCATGATTCATTGACTCATGATTCAATTCATGATTCATGATTAATTTCATGATTCATGATTCAATTCATGATTCGATTCATGATTTATGATTCAATTCATGATTCATGATTCGATTTATGATTCATGATTCAATTCATGATTCATGATTCATGATTCGAATTATGATTCATGATTAAATTCATGATTCATGATTTATGATTCAATTCATGATTCATGATTTATTTCATGATTCAATTCATGGTTCATGAATCTTGATTCAATTCATGATATTTATTTCATGATTCATGATTCGATTCATGATTCATGATTCATGATTCAATTCATGATTCAATTCATGATTTATTTCATGATTCATGATTCGATTCATGATCCATGATTCAATTCTTGATTTATGATTCATGATTCATGATTTAATTCATGATTTATAATTCAATTCATGATTCATGATTCAATTCTTGATTTATGATTCATGATTCATGATTTAATTCATGATTCATAATTCCAATTCATGATTAATGATTCGATTCATGATTCATGTTTGAATTCATGATTCAATTCATGATTCATTTCATGATTCATGATTCAATTTATGGTTCATGATTCAATCCATGATTCATGATTCATGATTCAATTCATGATTCATGATTCATTTCATGATTCAATTCATCATTCATGATTCAATTCATGATTCGATTCATTATTCATGATTCAATTCATGATTCATGACTCATGATTCAATTCATGATTCATGATTCAATTCATGATTCATGATTCAATTCATCATTCATGATTCAATTCATGATTCGATTCATTATTCATGATTCAATTCATGATTCATGACTCATGATTCAATTCATGATTCATGATTCAATTCATGATTCATGATTCAATTCATCATTCATGATTCATGATTCAATTCATGATTCAATACATGATTCATGATTCGATTCATGATTCATAATTCAATTCATGATTCATGATTGATGATTCAATTAATAATTCGATTCATGATTCATGATTCAATTCATGATTAATGATTCATGATTCAATTCATTATTCATGATTCAATTCATGATTCATGATTCATGATTCAATTCATGATTCATGATTTATGATTAAATTCATGATTCATGTTTTATGATTCAATTCATGATTCATGATTCATGATTCAATTCATGATTCATGATTTATGATTAAATTCATGATTCGATTCATGATTCATATAATTCGATATATGATTCATGATTAAATTCATGATTCATGTTTTATGATTCAATTCATGATTCATGATTCATGATTCAATTCATGATTCATGATTTATGATTAAATTCATGATTCGATTCATGATTCATAATTCGATATATGATTCATGATTCAATCAATGATTCATGATTCATGATTCAATTCATGATTCATGATTCATTTCATGATTCTTTTCATGATTCATGATTTAATTCATGATTCATGATTCATGATTCAATTCAATGATTAATGTTTCAATTCATGATTCATGATTCATTTTATGATTCATGATTCATGATTCAATTCATCATTCATAATTCAATTCATCATTCATGATTCAATTAATGATTCGATTCATTATTCATGATTCAATTCATGATTCATGACTCATGATTCAATTCATGATTCATGATTCAATTCATGATTCATGATTCAATTCATCATTCATGATTCATGATTCAATTCTTGATTCATGATTCGATTCATGATTCATAATTCAATTCATGATTCATGATTCATAATTCAATTAATAATTCGATTCATGATTCATGATTCAATTCATGATTCATGATTTATGATTAAATTCATGATTCATGTTTTATGATTCAATTCATGATTCATGATTCATGATTCAATTCATGATTCATGATTTATGATTAAATTCATGATTCGATTCATGATTCATAATTCGATATATGATTCATGATTAAATTCATGATTCATGTTTTATGATTCAATTCATGATTCATGATTCATGATTCAATTCATGATTCATGATTTATGATTAAATTCATGATTCGATTCATGATTCATAATTCGATATATGATTCATGATTCAATCAATGATTCATGATTCATGATTCAATTCATGATTCATGATTCATTACATGATTCTTTTCATGATTCATGATTTAATTCATGATTCATGATTCATGATTCAATTCATGATTAATGTTTCAATTCATGATTCATGATTCATTTTATGATTCATGATTCATGATTCAATTCATCATA